>NW_005054560.1:0-14849 GCF_000277835.1 Geospiza fortis | reverse complement strand
AAAAGAGGGAAAGCAGCAGGCAGTCTGGATGACCAAGTTTGCTTTGAAGAGTGGTTGGTGACAGCTACATGACAAATACCTTGTCTCTCTGGGAGGCACCTCAGTAGCTTCTTTCCTCTCTCTTACTGTGCTCCAGGAATCGTGGACACACAGCCCAGAGCAGCATGGTTGAAGGAATTCTGATTCCAGACGCTTTCAGACCCAACTCCAAACAACCATCAGATCAGTAAATGACACTGCAAACACTGACTTCTCCCTGGTTCAATTAAATCTTTTCTTTAACCAAGGAAAAAGGAAAACAGCCTTGCAACCTGCCTCAGGTACACATGAAGTATGCAGGAGCTCTTCAAAAGGATTCCTGCTCCTGTAGATCAGGCACAGGCTTTCAGAAGAAGAAAATCAGTTATTTCCACACTTTTTTTTTGCACTGCTCAACCAGGTTCCTGTTACACATAGTGCCTCCAGGGGAGGAAGCCATGTGGACAGCACAAAGCAGAGGCCTCCCCATCCCTGACAAACCGTGAGCATGTGATAACAGAGAGACAAGGCTACAGCTGCAAACTTCACCTCCACATGGGCACAGCAGGGATCAAGCCTCTGAAACCAAGCCCACAGAAAACTTTGAACATAGAGAAAAAACGCTGGCATAGAAGTGTTGCAGCATAAGACCTCCCTGCTGGTGGTGAGGCCACTCTTGCCTTGGGAAAAGAGCATTGTGTGTCTCCCCTAAACTACAGAGAGGTCAGGGTGGAAAGACACAGAAGTTTTTTCTATGAGTAAAAAGCAGTTTTTTAAACTACCTCCAGAAGGAGAGTCTGACTCTCCTGTTATTCAGCCCAAGCCACCACACCAGCCCAAAGAGCTAAGGGTCCCCACGCAGCCTGAAAAGGCCAGGAGGTCAGCATGGGTTGAAGTGCCACCCTTGAGCTCCACCTTGTGCCCCCAAGAGCAGCAGCCCTGCTCCCTCCTGCAAGCTTACCTTGTGTATTCCAGCAGCAAGCTACAACTGAGCTGTGAAACAACACTTGGAAGCGAAGGCAACACCAGATCAGCCAGGCAAACGCTGAGGAGAGGTGACAGTAACAAGGAAGGTTATGTTTAGCTCCACATCTGTGCTGTTTGGAAGCTCTCTTCACAGGGAAGGAAAAAATAGCTTAAGAATAAATCTTTTACTTGGAAAACATCCAGCCTGGGAATAAAAAACAAGAGTCTAAGAGAATGAATAATTGGATGGAGAGAGATTGTTGAGCAGGTGAGGTCAGGGCATGCAAGGACGCAAAGGAAGGACCACCAGCACAGGAAGTGTTTGGGGAAAGCAGCCATCTTTGGGGCAGACAGGCATGCTCCAGTTTTCTCACCAGGATCATCTTTTGGAGGGGAAAGAACAAAGCCCTGTGCTAACCTTACTTTGCACAGATCACCCTCCTACAACAGGGGGAACCAGCTCCATTCTTCCCTGGGCTCTTCCATCCCAAAACTCAGCAGAAAGCCAGATGCCAGGCAGGAACTGGGAGCTACTGGTGAAGGAAGCCCAGCGTGGAAGACCTGGAAAATCACTGAATCTGGGTCTCAGTTTGGAGCCAGCCACTCCACACAGTATTCTAACATCATGGAGTCCACCTGCACCTCCTCTGAAATGCCCCAGTCCTTCCTTCTCTATCCTCACTCAGCCCCACCTGAATCACACCCTAGTGCAGCAGCACTGGAATAGAAAGGCACACCCTGTTTGCTCAGGAGCAGTTTAAGCACACATCATTGCAGGCACATTCCCATTTAGTCTTACAGTACCCCAGGAGCCAACACACCATGGCAGCAACAAGATGCTTCTCTGCCCACCCCAGTCCCAAGCAAGCAGCACCATGCTTGGTTAAAGTGCCAGACAAACAACCATCCAGGCCACGTAATCCAGCTCCAGACAGGCTAGCTAGGGATATTACTGCTTCAGTGCCATGTGAGAGATCTGAGTCCTGCTGCATTAGAGGTGGTTGAAAATCCAATTTCCTTCCCCAAAAAACAAGGCATGTTTGCACCGGCCTCGACCCCCCTGCACCAGGATGGAGCGACCGGCTGAGCAATGAGTGCAAAGCCCACATGGCATTAATCCTCCATGTTCATATCAGAAATCCAAATCTCTAATTTACTTCATTCTGAAGTCACTTAAATGTAAGCATCACTCCTGGTCCTACTTCTGCATTTATTTTTCAGGTTGCAGATATAATTGCTATACTAAGGGTGCCTTAGTTGTGATTATAAATACCCAAACTCCCATGCCTATGTATGTGCAGGCACGCATCCACACACACTCATTCTTCTACCTCTTGAGAAATGGGTCTGTTCCGCTTTCTTCTGCTACTGATAAAATATTGATTAGGGAATTTGAAAATTTGAAATGATTTAGGAGTCCCTGGATGGGAAACGTAATGTACTGTGCCAGTCGCATTATGAGCCATCCATCACCTGTCAGCAAGCAGCAAGAAAGTGACAGAATCAATACAAACGTGTCTGAAGATGGGTTTAATTCATTTCCCTTCCCCCTCAGGCCATGGCTGGAGCATCCCAGCCGGAGGAGGAGGAAGCTCAGTAACACCAGCCCAACCTCAATCCACCCAAAGTGCAAGGGGGTAACGTCTTCCTTGGCAGTCCAACCACACCAGGGCCAAGATGGGTGACCTTGGCCACATTCCTGGGGGAGCATGGCCAGGCCAGCCAGCCAGGAATTGCTAAATCAGATCCTGAGGGCTGCATTCAGCTGCCCTTGTGCCCTGGGGTACCTGCAACATCCACATGGGTCACAGCACCTGCACAGCTTCTACTAGAAGCTGCTTTGGTTGACTTGGGCAGGTTGTTATTTGTCCCTAAAGCCTCCCCATGGATAGTAATTCCAGCCTGTCCCAGCACATTTTATGCCATGAAACACTCCCATAGATTAGTCTGCTTTCAGAGGGACCAGACTGGCCAGCAGACAGTGTGAATCTCTCCTTTCTTCCCTACTTCCCTTCTGCATCACCCACCTTTAGTCAGCAGGGCCTGATCCAGCTCCTCGTTCCTAAAGCATTTGTTGTTCTTCCTCTCACCAAGAGTTTAAAGATAAAATTTAAAAAAAAATATTAAGGGGTGAGCAGAATCCATCTGTAGGGTGATCCATCATCCTCTCGCATTTTGCAGATGGATTCAATTGGCCTATGATCCTATTTTGCAGATTCCCTTAGAGCACCGTAATTCATCCTGCAAGGCATTTCAAATGAGACTGGATAGAGCACCAGAGAAATGACAGGAGTCAGGTGCCCTGCCGTGCTCCCCAGGAGCAGGGAGGGTGACCAAGCAGGCTATTGCTCATGTCCGATTAGAGCTAATTATTCCAGGGCACACCGCAGGAGGTGATGGCAGCGCAAGGGCAGCTGAGACAAGACCAACAGAAATCCCAAAAACTGCTCCTTAACTCAAGCCAGCCCACTGTGGGCTGCGTTAGGCAGCAGCATTAACCCTGGCTGTAGAGCACACAGTGTGGCACAAGGGATGTTCCACAGCACAAAACAACTTTTGACCTGCCAGCTGTGGGTAGAAGAGCCAACAGCCTGCTGGGTGGGAAGAGGAGGATCTCCAAGCTTCCACGTTGACTGGCTCTTTGTCCTGACAGAAGCCTGACAGACATTCCTCTCCCTCTTCCTGACATCTTTCAAGGCGTCAGGAAGGTGGCACAGGCCAATGGAGAGCAAGCACTCGTCTTCTGGGCAGCATGTTTCTCCTCCGTTCTTTGGCTGATGATATGGCTGTAGGTAGGATTTCTCAGACAAAACTTCCTCATTCATTTTGATTTTAATTCCATTATTTAATAGACTGCAAAACCCTTAATGTGGGAGTCTCAACTACTGCGACTGTGCAATTCACTCCAGATACACCTCCTCTACCTCACCATCCCTAATAGACTCAATAAACGGTTCCAAATCCAGCAGAAGTGCTCTATTTGCTGCCTAGTATACCATATAATCTTTTCCAGAGGTAGTATTGATCTTATTAAACCTGCAGCCATCGAGTCCTCAAATGTGTCTCAGCATTTGCTTGCCTACAGCAAAGCAAAGTACCTCTTCCAACCCCACAGCAGCATGCAGATGACAGCACCAGCCTACACTGACCCGGAGACAAGAGGATCAGTGCATTCCTGAGAACAATTTAATAGTCAGTGGAGCCATGGCTTTAGGGTATTTAGTCAGAAGCAATATCCCGTCTCAAAAAGAAATGTCTGAGTAATTTTAACTGTAAGGGACAGAAATTAGAGACTAATTCAGGCCGTAACAGGTACTGAATTCCGAGTCCAGAAGCAGCTCTGCTCGTGGCTAATGGATTTTGCACACTGAGACTGGTTCAGGGCTCTCAGCTCATCCCCCCAGAATGCTCACAAGATTCACTTGCAGCCACTTTGCCAAATTTTCCTCACCCGTCCATAAAGGGAGAAACTCATGAGATTACTTGCACAGCCCTCTCTGAACAAGCAAGCCTTCCCACAGCACAGAAGCTGGCTCCAGATGAGAGAGGAGAGGCTGTAGGAGGCTGGGCAAGGAAAGCCACATTAAGATGCAAAGCACAGAGTTGAAATCCTAAAAAAAATAGATATATTTCCACATCTGTATGTGCAGGTACATGAAGCTCACCATTTTGAGGGAACACAGCACCACAGTGTGCTGGGAAGGCAGAGGCACCGAGCACAGGCTAACCAGATGTTTGCCTGACAGAGCCTCAGCACTGGGTTATGTTCCCAGGCTGCCCTGGCAGCGGCATCCAAGGAGAGGACAGATGGCAGCTCCACAGCGGAGCATTACGACCATGACTCGTGTCTTTCTTCTAGACAAGGCTCTGGTGCTGCCAGCTTACAGCAGGCACTGCAGGAAGGGGTGATAAGTGGCCACTGTCTGGCCCAGAGGCGCTGGGGTGCCAAGCAGAGGGGAGAAGGAGGCAGAGCTTCCACCCCTTTGACATTGGTGCTGACCCAGTTGTGTCAGCCCTGCTCGTCAGCCCATCCGTCACCCTGCTGGCTCCTGCCGGGACCCCAGGACCTGCAAAGGTGGCTACACATGTTGGACTATTTGTCTTCTCAGGTTCTGGGGACACGGGGGCTGACAGCCCTATCAGTTATCTCACAAAGCAGAGCCCTAACACAGCCCCAGAGAGGAGGACAGGGAATAACCCCAGGGAATAAGAGAACGTCAGAACCACATGGCTCCCAGTTTCCCAGGGAAAGGCAAAGCACCAGTACAGCCTGAGAAATTAAATCCTTGCAAGAAGTGTGTGGGGAAGAACCCTGGAAGCTGAAGCTCTCACTCATTACCTGCCATCTTTCCTTAGACAAAAGTAAGCTGCTTCTGTAGCAGGTACTTTCAACACTGACCTATTAAGCCTTGTTCTGGGATGTGCCCAGGCTGGGAGACATAAACTACTGCACCAACCCCAACTAATCCTGCACTCTTCAAGAAGGCACATCCCTGCTCTGAGAGCCAGCCACCCACTCACACACACTGCTACGAAGAGAAAGAAACACTGATCCAACAGCCCAAACCTACATGATATCCACACATGCTGGAAGCAGCAGGCAGGGCCCTGGACCTCTGTGCCAAAGGAAAACCAGGATATGTGGTTTTCATATATCACAACAACAGCTCATCAAGACACTGAAAGCACCAGGCACAGAGGTCAGATGACTAAGAACTGTACTACAAGTCCTCAAAACACATCAGTGGGATGTCACATCATTTTATTCTAAAGAACAGCTGAAGAAGAGCCCTGGTCCCCACATTGCCAAACCAATGCTCCTCCAGCCAGTGCAAGTATTTCTAGTGCACACATATACCCAAGCTGTGCATCAAGGCAGCTCCTGACTTCCCACATAAGCTGTTTTTTAGGTAGGGATCTCCACGTGAGTGATTACAGCCCAGCTTATCACTGTCACCCAAAGCTGCCCACCTGCCCTGCCAACACCTCCAGCAGAGCAGGATCCCAGCCAGCACCAGTTCCAGGATCGTCCCCAGCTGTTCAAGAAACAGCCAGAAGGCAGAGCCTGAGCCAAGGCTTTGTAAAATAGAACGTGTCGTAGGTGGAGAGGAGGGGAGACAGCTCTTTAAGCAAGTAATTTCAATTGCCTTGAGAAAACAGGTTGTTAAAATGATAGAAATAAATGGGTTGTTTGAGCAGCCTCAGAAATGCTTTCAGAGAAAGCTTCCAGGTAGGAACATTGATTGCAAATACTTATTAACTGCTCCTTCATTATCGAAGAGATGTGATACATATGTTTACAAATTTTGATGCATTTTTATTAAGACTACTTAACTGTTTGGTTCTCTAAACCTTCCCAGGGGAACTGTCACCAAGCAACTCCCTAAACACAACTTCCACTTCTGCACAGGCAGGCGTCGGCACCCCAGGAGTCACTCAAGCATCTGCCTGTACTGAGGAACACGTGGCACCAGTGTTAGACCCAAAATGGCCTTTTTGATCCCAATCTCTGAAAAAACGAGGCTCTCACTTCAGAAGATGTGTGATAGGGTCACTCACCCACCTTTATCCACTTGTGAAAGCCATCAGCCAAGAGATTGTAGGTCCCCCTAACTCAGCCTTGTCTCCCACAGGAACTGGCCTTGGTGCTAATGGCAAGAACTAAAGAGAAGGTGGAAGTGTTTTCCCAGGATGATTCTCCAGCTCCTAGCAGCCCAGCACTTACAAACTCCCAAGCTGTAAATTGCTTCAGGGCTGTGTTTAGGCCCATCATCAAGAGTTATCTGCCATGAAATTGCCAAGTTCCTTTTTAAAGGTTCATGATATTTTTTGGCTGCCACAACATCCCAGGACAACACCTTTCCAAGGCTGACTTAGGTCCCCACACACACACACAGGATGTAAAGCTGTTTGATTTAAACCTGAAGTCCATTATTTTCTTACCCTGCAGGAAACAATTACCTTCTAATCATCTTTTTGGGTGATTTTATCCATGTCTCAAGTCCTCCTTGTTGATGTTTTTCTCAAGCTGGTGAGTCCTGACCTAAGCTACCCTCAGATGGAAGCAGTGACACCAAGTTATATAAAACACAGCTCCTCGCTCTTGCCAACATCTTCTCCAGCAGCAACATCAAGCATGAGCGATGCCCTGGGACGAGTGTTCTCCTCTGGGGCTCCTCCCTGGAGCTGCTCTTCCAGTGGAGAATCTGAAGGTCTGTTTATTTTAAGCAGGCTAGAGAGAGGAACAGGCAGAAGATGGGTGAGGAGGATCCCTGCCTCAGGTCACTGCTTGAACAAGAGACAAGATTTCCCTCTGAGAAAGCCTGTGCCAGAGGGATGCACAGATTGTCACCTCCTGGCTACTTGGGCAGGAGTTTCTGCCCAGAGAAGAGGCATATGCTGATGGCCAAATTCCTGCAGGCTTCCAGAGCCTCCATCAGCCTGCTGGAAGAAGGGGGTCCTACCAGCCTTTCTCCAGTAATCCTGCCTGAGGACTGCAATGTCCCAGCCAGAAACCCTCTGAGTACAAGGAGCACAGTGATGCTGGTATGGTCTGCAAGCTCCACCTGCCACAGAGATCACAGCCAGTCCACCAACACATTTTGTTTTCAGAAGCTGAAAACCCTGGTGTGCTGCCAAGTCATGGATTCTTCATCATTAGCACCTTGCCTAAGAGTGCTCATAGCACGACTGGGGTTTGCAGGAGAAAATGGGAAATATCCTCTCTCCACAAACAGCTGTTAGAGAACACTTCATCACAACAGGGAACACAGCAGGGCCCAAGGCAGAGACTCACAGGTACAAACTGACAGGCACAGTACACCCTGTGGCCTGCATTCCCCAGCAAACACCTCCTACCAGCTCAAGCCCCAGAAAAGCAGTTACACCTTTCTACACGCATTGCCTCGGTGTTGTGATTTTCATACCACTAAAGACAGTGGTGTATTTGGGCCTTCAGCACTGCTGCAGGGCCACAAAATGGAACCAAACTCTTTGCCACAAAAGCTCAAGTCGCACAGTGGGCCAAACCCAGGCTGTATGTCTCAGCCACACAGCTTCCACGGACATTTTTTGCCAGATAAGGCAATTCATCAGTCCAAGAATGCTGTACCCTGCATAGTTCAATCCTAATCCAGTACCTGGAAATCTCACTGAGGGGTGGAACAGAGCATCTCTGTGACCAGCAGTCAAGCACACACAAAGCTTTGGGCTTGCCTTGCCCAGGCATTATTTCCCCCACAGAGAGAATGCAGTGGAAGGACTTTTCAGACACACAGACCTCATCCCTCCCTGGCTGCAACTGTGTGGTCCCAGGGGCCTTAATTATCCAGGATCCTTCTTGCAGGGAGCTGCTCTGTGGGAACATTTGCATGTTCGACTCCTCTGGACAAGTTCTGAGGCAGGCAGCTAATCCTCTCCCAGGTCTCAATGTCATATCAATTTTCCCGTTCGAAGCTGAGCTCTCTCCATCAGGGGTTTTAAACTAATGAGACGTACTGAGGCCTTCAACTCTGGGAATATCAAATGCAGTGGGATTCAATTTCGTTTGATTTTCCTGTGGTTTTCCCTTTGTAATTAACACCAGACAGCATGCAACTTCTCTTCATCCTACCACTGGATACCACCTCCTCTCAAGACAAACATGTCAGGAAAGGTGATGCTTCTGCCCTACGCTGCCAACAGCATAATAATTTTTTTTTTTTTTTTTTGCTTCCTTCCCCCCAGCATGAATATAATCCACATCCTCAAGGTACTATTCAGACCTTTAAATCTCCAAGAGCAGTGGCACAGATCCCTCAGGGTTCACAGCCCCTCCTACTTATTACTCATACAGATTATGCTCCAGAAACACCGGTGCATGGGCACAAGCTCTGAAAGGATTTAATGGGTCAGTCTTTCCTAAAACTCTTAGAGGGCTGAGGATGTCCAATGTGCCCTAGCAAAGATGAGGAAATATGAATCATGGAATCATTAAGTTTGGAAAAGACCTCTAAGACTGTCTAGTCCAACTGTATCTGTTTCCATGTGCACCCTTTCCAAAGGCAGCCCAGTAGTCTTCCCACTACAGCAGGTTTTCCAAACTGCTAAGACAACAGCTGGCACTGACCAATATCTTGGAGGTCACAAGCCAATATCTACTTTTCTTAAAAAAAAAAAAAACTTAAAAGAGCTCAGTTGTGCCACATCTGTCAGGACCTGCAAGAACAGCAGTGCTCTGTTTGATCAGAGGAGTTTGGGACAGTCCCTCAGTGTAGCAAGGGGCTGTACAGCAAAATAACACAGTGCAAAAACCTGATCAAGAGGCAGCTCCTACAGGCAGTGTTACATGAAGGTTTTGAGGGAGAATGGGTATCTTTTAGTGTCCATTACTAAAACCAGACACTGCCAACATCCTATGGTCTCAACCCAGCAGAAATCCCTGTAGAAGAGTTCTCCTGCAACCTCTCTAGACAGAGAACACCTGAGGCAGGAAGGGAAGGTACTGCTCTAAGCCAAAGCAGGTGAGATCTGCATTAGACCAAGAGTGAAGCACACCTTCTCCACAGTTACAAAAATAAAGGTCACCAACCTTCTGCCCCATACACCTTGACCCTGGACTCTCACTGCAGGGGCTACATCAGGGTTCACAGCAAGACCTGGCGTTGACTCTGCCATTCAAGCACATATATTAAATACACTCTTCTTAAAGGCACAGCATACTGCAGGATCTATTCTAAATCGGCATGTAAAATACCTCATTTTTCAAAGAAAAAACTGTTTGTTTACAAGAACTCAGTTGTCACATTGACTTTTCTACACAGGGTAGCAGAATCTGGAAGGGACTCACCTGGACTAATGCAGTCTGCAAATTTAAAATCATGTACTTCCTTTGCATATCTATAACAGCCACATCCCATTTCTTATCATGATTTCCATACCAACAGCCCAAAAAGACCATTTCAAGAGATGCTGCATTGCATCTGCCCCCACCCCAGTTCCACCTTGGAAAATATTTATGTTAGGAAAATATTAGGTTCATTAACCAGACTATTTGCCACCTGAAGCTGCAACCAACAAATTCTCCTATACCTGCAGCACCTCCATGGATGTTTGAGGGAAGAATCCCTCCCCTGTTAATGCCGCTTTGGAAAACACCAGCCCAGCCTCTTGCTGCTGTGCCAGGAGCCTGCAAGTTCCAAGTGTTGAGCAGAACCTCGGAGCAGAGTTCAGCACCACTTTATTATTGCTCCACACAGAGTTCCCCGAGCTGTCTGGCAGCTCCAAATGAGCCCTCCACGCTGTGACAGCACCAGGACCACCGAGGTTTCATCAATATTCATGTCCCAGTGACACTCCAGAGAGCACTGGAAGCTCGTTTGCACCAGCAGATCATTACACAAAGGGAAAGATTGACCTCGCAGGACCAGCTGCGTCACTGATGTCACCAGGGGCTGAAGGGACAGAGACAGGGTCATCACCCAGCACTTCTTTTAATAAATAACAGCTCTAAATGAGCATGGCCTTGCCATGCCCAGCGGGAGCCACGTGAGACTGGAAGCATCAGGGACAAAGATGCCCAAACTCCATTGTGCCTCCACTCAGCAACCCTGACCAGGGGGATGCTGTTAGAGAAAGCAACATCCACCAAAACAGGGCTGTAAATCTGAATTAAATTGCTGTTTCAGGCACAGTTATCCCACTGCAGGGAACACACACAACTCCCTCCAAGGGCAGCAGCATTTAGGAGCACCCCAGGGCTTCCTGGAATGCTGCATCCCAGCTCAGGGTGTTTAGCAGAGAGCTTCCCCAGGCTGCACTACAGCACTCCACACGCAGAGACTGGATTACAGACCCTAATTGCTGCCATCCATCACATTAACAATTAGCATCATGTTAATGCATTTCCACTGCTCTCAGGGGAGGATGGAGAAGGAAAAGGGAGTCTTAGTCCCAGTTTACCTCGAGTTCACTGGGAGGCCACAAGAAAGCAACTCACAGGCAAACTTTCCACATACCCAGGTTCCTTGGGATATTCCCAACTTCTAAAAAAGCCCCATAGGAAAAAATCAGCTCCTTCAGCCCTCCTAATCCAAGCAGACAGCTGCCCTCCTACCTCCACATTCCCACATAAAGAAAATAGCTAATGGAAAATCACCCCTCACCAAAAAAGAGACAACCTTGGGTGGAAGATGACACAGACTCTTTTGATACCCAACTCAGGAGCATCAGTTAAGGCTAATTCAGCCTCTAAACTCTTCTGTGAGCCTTGATCTCCAAATGTCCAAATGTGGTATCAAGAGAGCCACAGGCAAGAAAAGAAGCTCCTGTACCCCACGTGCATGGCTGCACACTGAGTCTAAGGGGATCTGCAGCACACTCTACTTCAGAAAAGGTTTGCTATTTGACTCCTTACAACTTCAGGGGGATGAAGTGCAGAAGAAGAGTAATATTTAATATATATGTGCTTGAATGGCAGAGACAGCCCCAGGTCTTGCTCTGAATCCTTATGTAGCTCCTGCAGCAAGAGTCCAGGGTCAAGGTGTATGGGATAGAAGAGTCAGAAACCAAAAATCTGAGGAACAAATCTAAAATCACAGGATTTATTTCTAAAATTATTTGCCAGATCTGCAACTTCCACAAGCAAGAAGTCCCCTGTATTTATCATTTTCTGCTGAAAAAGTGATTGCCTAAGCAGCAGGATAGACCATGTTCAGACTTGGAAGAGCAGGATGTCTAAGCCCTGAGCTGAGAGATTTGCACACTCACACCCCTTTAAACCAACTCAAAGGACCGTAGGGCAGCAAAAAGCCTCTGCCAGGCCAAAAAGCAACATACTGACCCCTGAAAGAGCTGCCCAAAGCATACTCTGGCTGAGACTGAGGGACATAAAGGTGTGTGGGTGCACAGCTGCAGCACACAGAGCTGTGAGGACACCAAGCAACCTGGGGGTCCCTCCCCCTGCACCCACAGAGACAGAAACATCCCAGATTTAGGTTTCCATCCTCAGGAAACCCACTGGAGTGTGTGCTGCAGTCAGCCAGACTCACCCCGGGGCAGTATCCTGGGCTAGGCCAGTCATTCACAGGTCCTGGGAGCCAAGCAGCCCTGGAAGAAGGGACAGCCAGGTGACAGCACCTGGATCCAACCATACAGGGGCCCCAAGTTTACATCAGCCTTCAGACTCTAATATGATTAAAAGCCAGCAGTCCCTACACTGTGGGTCTGGGAGGGTTAAAACCATTCACCTGCAGCCCTCACAGCATCTCCCTGTAGGGGAGCCTGGACTCCATCACACAGCCCATCCCCAGAGGGCTGCAGCCCCACAGCCTGCTACCAACCAGGCTTGGATCAGTGGGGCACGAACCCCACAGACAACCCCACATCCCTTCACGAGGGGATCCCCACCGCACAGCGCACCACAGGCAAGTTTGAACCTCGCAGTCCTTCAGGTGGAGACCGAGACCCCACAGCCCGTCACGGGCAGGTTTCAGCCCCGCCTCAGGCACAGCCTGAGGGCTCAAAATCAGGCAGGAGGCTGGATACCAAGCCTGGGTACAGTGTGAGGGGCTAAGCTCCATGGATCCCCTTCTGTTCTTCATCTCCTGCTAGTTTGAGAAGAATATCCCAATATTTTTTTGCTCTAGGACTGTAGATCATTCTCTACCAGGAAGAAATTTCCGGGGGGGAGGGGCTCTTACTCCAGGCCATCAGGGATGTGACGCCCTTAGCAGCTGGCTAGGTCTGGCATAACCACATCAACCCCACAGGTTCGTGCCCGCAGCTCCCAACACAGCCCCTCAGGGGCAGGTTTCAGCCCCATAACCCACTGCAAAGGTTCGTGCCCGCAGCTCCCCACACAGCCCCTCAGGCAGCACCTCTCCCCCCACCCCGCCATGAGCCTGCGCTTTAACCCTCACACCGCGACACGCCCTCAGCCCCCTTCCGACCAATGGGCGGCTCTTAATCAGCATATACTCACAATGCAGGCTGGGTAAAGCCAACGTCTCACCCTAACCCAGGAGAAACCGCGTCAGGAGCCTTTATATAGCGACGGAAATGCGCTGAGCAGCGTCCGGGGGAAGCTCACTGCCGAGGCCACCCACGGGGTGCGCGTCACCCGCGCCCCGCCTCGGGGAAGGTCTGAAGCCGCGGCGGTTCCTGCGCGGAGCCCCGGCGGATGCTCATGGCCCCGCGGTGCTTTGAGACAGACTCACGGCCGGCGTGCTGAGTCCAATGGGTGAGGTGGGGCAGCGCCCCATAACCCAATTCAGACTACTCTCCCCCGGACACCTTTTTACTTTCACTTTATCGCCATCCTTCCACCCTCCTTTCCTTCCCCACACCACCTCAGTGTTCCATGCTACTTATTACTGACTTCAACCACCCCCTACTTATTACTGACTTCAACCCCCCAAACCTGGAGCCCAGCAGAGGGCAACAAAGATCATTAAGGAGCATCTCGCTTGTGAAGAAAGGGTGAGTGAGTGAAGAGAGAGGGCTTCATTTAAATATCCATGTGTAAATACCTAAATGTTAGCAACGAAAGGTAAAAAGAAATACTGAAGTGGACTTCAGGAACCACGCATAAGGGATGATGAACAATGAGTTAGGCAAACCAGACTGAAATTTTGTGAAAGAGGAAGGTAGAGGCCTGTGTTCCCACCTGAATCACCAAATTATCCACCAGCCTCACACCCCCCAGTTACTGACTTTTAAACCCAGAAACCTCCCCCTTATTTTACAACACCCTCCATCAAGCAAGCCCAACCATTCCTACCCATCCAAAACAACCACAAACATCATTTTGGTTAAAAAAACTTTGTGTAATTGGTCTCTGCCATCCCCACCCACCACCTCACAGTGGGTTGGGGTAGCGATGCCGGGACAGCAGCCTGGGTTGGGTGGGTCGGGCAGGAAGCTGGGAAACACAGAGAGAGAGAGAGAGGTGGTGTGAGTAATGGGCTGTACCCCAAAATGTTGCTTTGCCATCATCAGGAGGCAACCACAACCATCCTCCCTACGTTTTGCTCATTCATCACACCCTCCCATTGCTGTCCTCCCAGCATAGATTTACTTATAAAAAACTCTTATTCCCAAAACTGGTATCACCTAAACCCCCCTGACCATAGCAGATCACCTGAAATCTGGCACCACCCCAAAATCAGGAGCCACCCCAGGTCTCATACAGCACCACCCTCATAAAAATACTCTCACCTGAGCGACCTGGGCAGGGTTGAAGAGAGGAACTGAAGCCACTGGTGGGAGAGGTCCACGGTAGACAGCCTGGAACGACCCAAGAGAGAGAAACTTAACAGACACCCCGAGCAGAGAGGTGTCCTGGACACCCCATCACACACAGGTACACTTCCCTCCCCTCCTCACCTGCTGTCCTGCTGACTGCCTTCCGTCCTTCTCCCATGAGCCTTTCACCTCTGCAGACACTGGATTAACAGCAAAGGTGTTTTCACCCTCCATTCCTCCTAGGGCCAGCAACCAAAAACAAAAGCCAACTTTAAATTAAGAGGAGAAACTTTTAAAAGGGTGATGGGGGAGAGAGGTGAGAGGAACAGTGAGGTATTTACCAGGATTTCTGGAGAGAGGCTGAGCCAAAGGGTTTGTCCCAGCTGCCAGAGGGGCAATGGGTGGGGATGGTGACGCCCGCTCCTGAAATCACATCCACCCGTTTAGAGCAGAAGCTCCTTGAGCTGGGAGAAGACCTCTGCACCAGACAGCACACCAGGCTTTTGGGGTACCCATTCCGCACCCCTCCTGCTGCAGAGGTACCCCAGGAACTGCAGGAATCATGGCTAAGGAGGGGCTACAGGGTCAGGGCTAGCAACTCAGGCACAAAGCTAAACCAGCCTGAGGGCTCAAAATCAGGCAGG
>NW_005054559.1:722029-725634 GCF_000277835.1 Geospiza fortis | reverse complement strand
TCCCTCAGTCCCGAATCCCCTGGTACCAAATCTCCCGGTACCAAATCCCCTGGTACCAGGAAAGAATCCCCAGGTACCGAATTAATCCCTCGGTACCGAAAGAATCCCCAGGTACCGAATTAGTCCCTTGGTACCCAATGAATCCCTCGGTACAGAATGAATCCCCTGGTACCGAATGAATCCCCCGGTACCGAATGCCTCAATACTAAATTAATCTCTCGGTACCGAATGAATCCCCGGTACTGAATGAATCCCTCGGTACCAAATCCCCCGGTACCAAATGAATCCCCCAGTACCTAATCCCCAGGTACCAAATCCCCCAGTACCGAATGAATCCCTTGGTACTGAAGCCCTCGGTACTGAATCCCTCAGTACCAAATGAATCTCCCGGTACCAAATTAATCCCTCGGTACCGAATGAATCCCCTGATACCGAAAGCCCCGGTACCGAATGAATCCCTCAGTCCCGAATCCCCTGGTACCGAATCCCCCGGTACCAAATGAATCCCTCGGTACCAGATGAATCCCTCGGTCCCAAATCCCTCAGTCCCGAATGCCCTGGTACCGAATCCCCCGGTACCAATCCCCCGCCCCAAAGCCGGCCCATTCCTGATCCCGATCCCGGTCCCGTTTCCTGCCGCAGCCCCGCGGCTCCCCTGCAGCTCGGACACTCCCCAGGGCACTCCCAGGTGAGACCGAGGGGACACCCGGAGCCCCCCGGGACCCCTGGGGCTGCCCCAGAGGGGTTCAGGCTCGTTCTGCACCTCGGGAAGGGCCGGGTTTGGGTGGGTGGGTGAGATGGGTCGCTCAGGGCACTGTCCGTGGCTGGGGTAGGGCTGGGGCAGCCTCACAGACCCCACTGTCCCCTGGAGACCCCTGTTCTGCCAGCACAGGGTACAGCAGGTTCTGGCCCTGGGGCAATTTCCCCCCCTCAAAGCCTCCTGTACCCACCCAGCTCTTGCCACGAGTGATGCAGCCACCCTTCCCCTTCAGTCTAGCATGTGTGTTTTAATGGGGAGCCATCAAGTTCATAAATCAGTGTCCTGGACCACAGAAATGATGGTTCTCCTGGCAGGGTTGTGGAGGAGAAGGCAGCAGCATGGGGAGCAAGGTTTGGGTGGCTTTCAATCCCAGCGTCTCTACACGAGTGCAGCAAAGCTCCTTCAGCAGCCATGAGATCCAGCTTGGGACAGGCTGCTGGGGCTCAGACCAGCAAGGAAGAGAGAAGTGAGCCATGGCTCTCTGTCCAAGGGTTGAGGAAGCCTCCCCTTTTCATGTAGCACCTTGAAAGTACCCTGTGAATGGTCCTCTTCTGAACAGAGCCCGTGCTACAAGGACAGGCTGTAGGTGCCAGAGCAGTACTCCACGTAGTCAAAGGCCTCGATGGGGAATGTCACAGCCCCCCACTTCTTGTACCTCCTCTTCTCTGCTGGCGTCTCCACCACGAAGTTTTTGATGCAGAGGACAGGCAGCTTCACCTGGCGGTACAGCATCTCCATCCCCCAGTCCTGTGTGGGCAGGGAGGGGACAGTCACACAAGGCACACACGGCGTCCCCAGGCTGCAGGGCCACAGGGAGGGGACAGTTCCTTGCTCCCAGGGCATGTCCCAGCTTTGGAGACAGCCTGTGTTCGTGTCCCACAGCACATACATGGCACAGCTCACAAGGCACAGCCCCTCCTGCCCCTCCAGCTGTGCCTGGGCTGCAGCGACAGGGGAATTGTGGTGCTCACCTGGCTGCAGTCTTTGCAGGAAATGCGGCAGCCAGGCTCCCAGTCCTTGAAAGTCCTCTGGAACTGTATTTTCCCAGAGGAAACTCTGTAATATGACCTGGAAGGAAGGGGCCACCAAGATTGGGGTGAAACACCACACACCCAGCCAGCCAAAAGTGTCTGTGGGGTGAAACACCACACAGCAGCCAGCCAAAAGTGTCTGTGGGGTGAAACACCACACAGCAGCCAGCCAAAAGTGTCTGTGGGGTGAAACATCACAGTGCCGCTATTTGGTTCAGCACCAAGGGCCACACAAGCACAGGCACGTCTCGATGGCTGTATTGGTAATTATTCCAATAAATCCCCTTACCCGTCTGCCTGCCCATGAGCCCCCTACCCGAATTTGGGGTTGACATTGACGTGGTGCATGCCCTCCACGGTGCGGATGTCGCTGCCGCGGCACACGGCCCTGCTGCAGTTGATGCAGTACAGGCGAACAGCAGACGCCTGGTGCAGCTGCCTCCGCTCGCTGATCCTGGCCTCCTTCAGCAGCCAGCTGTCCACAGCCACCCTCTGCAGCTCCCGGATCTGGGGGGGACAGGGGTCAGCACAGGACAGATGGCAGAATCCATGGATACCAAGGGAGGCATCATCAGCACAGAGCAGGAGGGCAGGGCAGGATGGGCACACGCTGGCCAGGCCCCTCACACAACCCCATCCCAGGATCTGGTGTTTCCCTGAGACAGAGCAGGCAGCAAGAGCTGCCTGGCCCTGCCAGTGCCCATGGCAGCACCCAGCACCCACCTTTTGGACATACTCCTGCTCAGGCATGGCTTGCACTGCCTGAATCGCCCTCTTCATCAGCTCCACCAGGTCCTCATTGAGCAGCTCTCGGGTCACCTCTTTGGTGTTGGCTTTGGCAAGGACAGAGTAGACGCTGTTCTCAGCACGGGCACGGCCCCGGGCCTGCAGGGCAAGGTCCAAATGTTGCAGTCAATAGATAAAGGACACAGCCAACCCTTCTGAGCTACCCTGTGAGGATGGAGCCACCTCCACCCTCCCCTGCACCTTGCCAAGGAGATGGGCTCATCCCCAAGGAGCTGCCTGCAGGGAATGCAAGAGCCCCCATGTCCCACCCCTGCAGCTTTGGGGGATCCTGGCAGGGCCAGAGGGAGCCTGGGCAGCACCTGCATCATGGCAATCTCGTTGGTCATCAGCCCATAGCGGACCACGACGTTGCACTCGGGGATGTCCAGGCCCTCCTCGGCCACGCTGGTGGAGAAGAGCAGGTTGAGGGCTCCCTGACGGAACTGCTTGATCACATCCTGCTGCTCATTCTGGGTAGACAGGGGGGTGATGCCTCAGCAGCTGTGTAGGGCTCTGAGACCCCCAAAATGTGCAAAGTGGGGTCGGTGCAGCTGCTGCCCACCCTGCACTCACCTGTGTCATGTGCCTGGTCTGGTTGCTGTAGCCGGCGCCGGTGAGGACAGCGGCCCTGATGTGCTGCCCATGGAGCGTGGCCGTGCTCTGCAGCCAGCTCAGCAGGCTGTGGGCACTCTGCCTTGTCTTGGTGAAGACAATGCCACGAGAAGTGCCCAGGGGCTGAAAGTGCTCACGCAGGATCCCCTCCAGCTTGGCCAGCCTGGGGTTCTCATAGCGGTGATCCCCAGCAAGCTCCTGCAGTCTCACCCTGTTCTCTGCACAGGTGAGAGGAGTGTCAGGGACACCCCAAACGCAGCCAGCGTCACCCCCCTCCAGGCCCCCCTGTTACCCTCAAACGTGGTGGTAAGGAACTGTTCAGTGGGGTCCTTCTCATCCCTCTCAGAGCTGTAGAACTGCTGGAGGCACTGGAAGGCATCCACCATCCTCACGGTGTCGTTGATCAGCAGAGCGTA
>NW_005054559.1:720642-722019 GCF_000277835.1 Geospiza fortis | reverse complement strand
CAGGTGCAGGGCGCACACCCGCGTCTTGCGACAAAACATCTCTGCAGCTGCCAGGGCAGGGGACACGGCAGTCACAGCCTGTCGCCATGGCTCAGCCCTGCCACACCCTCCCTGGCACAGCCCCACCTCTCTTCTCCAGCTCCACAATGCGCTGCTCGTAAATCTGCGTGCCAAAGTCCCGTGGGAAATCCGGCTTCTCCATGAACTGCTGGATCTGCAGCATCACCTTCTTCAGCTGTTCACCAAAGGGGTCCTGGGAGCAGAGAGGGGCTCAGGACACGGGAATTGTGGCTGCTTGCATGACCCAGACAGTTGTGGGATCCCCCAGCACCAAAGCTCTGGGTCAACTGATTTTTCACACTGAGCAAAGCAGATGAAGGTGCCTCACACAGCAGGGCTTGGGGGCGTCTCATCTTCCACCCAGTGAGCAGCCCCCTGGCTCTGAGCAGTCATCCCTCACCTGTGATCTCTCCTGGCATAGGTCATACTGCTTCTTGGGTTGGGGGACGTGGCTCTGCAGGTGCTGCAACTCGTCCTGCACCGATGTGATCTTCTCAGTGTCCAGGTTGGCGCAGATCTGAGAAGGAAAGACCCTGCTTCCACCCTGAGCCCAGCTGCCCAGGACAATGCAGCACGTGCTGCTCACCTGGTGAGTTTGGGGTGACTCCTCCAAGCTGCCCAGCACCCACACACCTGGGCATCAGCCCCCTTGCCAAGGAGCACCCTGCTGACCCCCAGGGGAAGCCGTGCTGAAACAGCACAGGGGCACAGGACGCACCTGCAGGATGTGCTCTACGGCCCCCTCATAGGATGTTGCCCCACCAGTGCCAGGAGATGCCGTCAGCCCCAGGACCTGTGGCAGGTCCTGCTCCCCACCGAGCTTGCGCTGGAGGTATCTCAGCATGATCTTGTTGTAGACGGCGTCCTTGTGCGTGTGGTGGCACTCATCTATCACCAGCAGTGAGAAATCTGCTCCGGGCCAGGGAGGGGAGCAGGGTGAGATGGTTGGGGCTCAGCCACGGCTGTGGGGCCAGCAGTATTTGTAGCCTGGTGCCCACCTGTCAGCTCCACGTGCATGTCCTCCTCCGTGCTCACCAGGGCGTTCTGCAGGATCTGCGCTGTGCAGATGACAACGTCGCTCTTCTTCACCAGGTCGGCGAAGAAGGTTTTGTGGCTGGTGTCCCCACTGATGGACGTCACCTTGAAGGTGTCCTGCAGCACGTGGAACTCCTTCTCGGTGTGCTGGTCCACCAGGTGCACCTGCACGCACAGGACCACACTCAGCACCGGCCAGGACCGGCGCCGGTGGCTGCCGCGGTCCCGGGGCAGGGCAGCACCTTGTTGACAAGCACGGCCACCTTGCCGCCCCTCCGGCTC
>NW_005054559.1:719933-720407 GCF_000277835.1 Geospiza fortis | reverse complement strand
AGCCAAGCCGCCCGGCTCGGGGATCCCCCGGGAGCCCCAGCTCCGAACTGGAACCGAAACCAAAAGCGAGCAGAACTCCCACAGAACCTCCCCGCACCCCCACCTGTCAACACCCTACACCCCAATTCTGCCCAGTGCACCCCAACCCGTCCACGGGGATCTTCACATTCTCCCCATCCCGAGCTGTTCTGCTTCCCCTCCCCAACACCCTCCAGAACATCCCAGGTTGTCCCCCCTGCCCACCACGCCGGGGTGAACCCCAAGGATGGATCTGGGGCTGCACAAGGACATTTATTAAAAAAACAAACAAACGAACAAACCAACGAAAACACCAGTCAAGTGAAACGGGGGAGTGGAGGGCAGGGAAAGGGGCGGGGAGCAAGGAGGGGACAGGCAGGGGCGGCTGCCAGCCGGAGCAGAGCAGGGAGCAGAGGCCAGCACAGCACCGGGCAGCCACCCTCCCTGGCACTCAGA
>NW_005054559.1:712555-719861 GCF_000277835.1 Geospiza fortis | reverse complement strand
CGGGAGCAGCACCGCGGACAGAGCAGGGCTGAGCCCGCCTACATTCAGTGAGAGGGGCAGGGGCTGCCTGCGTGTGGACGGAGCAGAAACCAAAGCACTTGTGCGCCCCTGCCCTGTCACAGGGAGTCAGGGCAGAAGGCACGATCCCAGGTAAGGGGGATGCACAGGGCTCAGGGGGCTCCCCCTCCCCAGGCAGAGGTGGGAGCTCAGTGCTGTCCCTGCCCTGGGCAGATCCTGATGAGGCAGTTCCAGCCTCACCCCCATTCCCAAGGAGAGGCAGCCAGAGCACCTCAGGGATAAAAGCACCAGCCCCCCAAGCCCCTGTGGCTCCCCAAGAAGGAAAGCCCAGCTCCCCAGGCTGCTCAGCAGCACCAATCCCTCCAGCAGCTTGGGGCTGGAGCCCAGAGGAGCCCTGCCCCTCCCACGGGAGGGCCGGTGGCCACAGCAGATCCAGGCCAGCCCCCTCTACTTGTCGATGAGCCCTCCCTCCTTGAGCTTGAAGTAGAAGAACTTCTCGAGGGTGTTGGCACACTTGCAGTAGTCGCTGTCGGGCGGGTTGTACTCGCGGCAGTTGGTGATGATGCGCTGCAGGTCGGCGATGAACAGCTTCTTGGTCACATAGTAGCGGTTCTTCAGCCTCTCCGTCATGGTCTTCAGGTCTGCACGTGGCACAGGTCAGGATCCCTCCCCCAGGCTTCTGCATCCCCCCAGCCACTGAGCTGGACATCAGCCACGGTCTCAACTCATCCCTTTCTCATTCTGGACTATCCTGAGGCTCCCACCGCCCCAAATGGGAGTCCCCAGCACAGACCCCACAATTATTGTGGGGTCTCAGCCCCCTCTGATGATTAATGCGGGGTTCTCAGCCCCCTTTGCTGAATAATGTGAGGTTCTCAGCCCCCTCTGCTGATTATTGTGGGGTTCTCAGCCCCCACTGCTGATTAGTGTGGGGTTCTCAATCCCCTCTGCTGCAATCCTGCCCCGGGGTGCTGGACACACCAACCTACCAATGGGGAAGCGGATGATTTCATAGTAGTCTGGTGCCTCTGACTTCTTCACCGGCTCCATGAAGGGCCACGCACTGGGGTGGGTCTGGGGAGAAGTGGGGGGCAGTTGGAGCAATGAACACACAACCCTTGTCTGCTCCAGCACCCAGGGGTCCTGCTCCCCCCCACACCCAGCTGTTCCCAAGGGCAAAGCCCCGTACAGCCCATCCCAAGGGAGGCAGCCCTGAGGGCTGTCAGGGGGACAGGGACCCCAGAGTGAGGGTCCTTTCCTGCCCACACCTTGATCTGCGCCAGGAGGTTCTTCAGCATGTTGTAGAGCTGGTCTGGGTCCTTCAGCTCCTTCCTGCAGGACAAAACCAGTGCCCATCAGCCTCTCTCCACTCCAGGGCCAGGAAAACACCAAGGCTGAGGCACAGCCTGAGCTGAATCCCCAGCCCTGCTGCTTCAACAGCAGCACCTCCCCATGCAGCACTCACCCCTTCTCCTTCCCCAGTGGTTTCCATCCTGTTTCTCCTGGAAGAAAGTGTCAGTGTCACATGGGGAGGGAGGGCAGAGCCCCCCTGCCAGACCCTGCCAGGACTCACGGATCCCAGGGACGCTCTCGATGGGGATTTGCCGCACGCCCTCCTTGAAGCAGGTCAGGCCCGGGTAGACCTTGCGGATCTGAGCCTGTTTCCTCTCAATCAGCTTCTTGATGATCTGCAGGGAATGGGGGTTGGAAGGGAGCAGGTGAGTGGGGGCTGCAGATGCTCCAAGGACCCCACAAAGCCACCGTGCAGGGCCAGAGAGAACCCCAGCCAGTGTCAATGCCACCACTGCCCCTTCACTGCCCTGCAAGTCTGCTCTCAGGGCCAGCACAGCCCCACAGCTCTCCTCTGCTTTTGGGGGGTGGCTGGCAGTCACCTACCCTTGTGCCCACCCCTGGGCCATACCTCCTTCTGCTTCTTGATGATGTGTGAAAGCTCAGTGTAGGGGATGCGGGGGTTCAGCTCACACTCCATCAGGGTCGCCCCCTCGTAGTCCTTGATGTATCCCAGGTAGCGGCTCTTGGGGACCTTGATGTCCTTGGAAAAGCCCTAGGGGAGAGGGCAGGTAGGGAGGGGGTAGGTGTGCAGCAGAGCTGGGAGCAGCTCCCAGGGAAAGGAGCCCACCTGCTTTTTGAAGTAGCCAATGGCGTACTCGTCTGCATAGGTGAGGAAGTAGAGGATGTTGTGCTTGATGTGGTACTCCTTCAGGTGGTTCATCAGGTGCGTCCCATAGCCCTTGGGGAAGTACCATGAGACAGAGATCCCCCCTTAGCAGCCCCAGTTGGGATAAACAACCCCCATGGAAACAGCAGCTGCAAGATGACCTGGAGCAACTACCACAGCTTGGGGCTGGCCAGTGCCGAGCAGGTTTGGCTGCCCAAGGGGCTACAGAGAGACCATCCTGCCCACACCAGGCTTTGGGGGGCACACCTGTGTGCCCACCTCCCTTCTCTCACCTTCACTTGCTCATTGGAGGTGACAGCACAGAAGACAATCTCCGTGAAGCCTTGGGTAGGGAACATACGGAAGCAGATGCCCCCAATCACTCGTCCATCCTTGATCAGTGCCAGGGTCTTGTGCTTCCTGTGGGCAGCATGGCCGAGGGTGAGGGGAGCCCCCCACACCGGCCCCCAGGCACCCCCCAGCCACGCACGGGTCAAAGACGAGGCGAGTGATGTACTCCTTGGGCATGCGGGGCAGCTGGTGGGAGAAGACGTTCTGCAGCCCCACCAGCCACATCAGGATCTTCTTGTTGGATTTCTGGGAGAGCGAGTTGCCGATGACGTTGGCAGACAGCAGGCTGGTCTGGGGGCACAGGGGAGGGGGTCACTGGCCCTGCACACCCTCTTTGGGGGAGCCCACCACACCCTGGCACGCTGGGGAAGCAGCTCTGTAATAATTCAGCCTCCTGCTGGGTGCAGGTTTGCCCCTGAGCAGGCTGCATGGCCGGACAGCTCGGTCCTTTAGGGGGACAGACTGCCCAATAACCCAAGCAGCTCTCAGCCACTGGCAACCTTAGCAAGCTTAAGGGATATCGGCTCTTTTAGTGATTATCAGCTCTTTTAGTGATTATCAGCTCTTAGCTGGCAAGGTGTCACAGGCAGGCAGACTCAGGGCAAGAGAGGAGAAGGCTGTTCTGGCATTCCACAGTGATGGTTTTATTGGGATGTCTGTGAAGGGTTCTGGTGACAGCTCTTCTACAGAATTGGGCTAAAACAGCCCATTCTATAGGGTATAGGGGGATCAAAAATTGCCCAATAGCAGGGGTTAAAGAGAAGTAACCTATGGGGTTACAGAGAGATAAGCAGGGGTCTGAAAGGTGGAAGAGAGGGGCTTCAAGGTATTCACCATGACTTGGCATTTCCTATCTTTAGGCCTCTGCCCTAGCAGGCCCTGTGCCTGCTACACTGTAGGCCATGGAGGCACCCCAACATCCCCAGGCCGTACCTCAGGGCCCAGCATGGCAGCAGGGTCCGTGATGGTCAGCATGACCTCGTTCACCAGCTCCATGGGGATGTCTCCCATGACACGGATCCGCTTGGCATCTTCCAGGGTCAGGCTCTCAGGGAGCTTCCTCTTCTCTCCTGGCATGGGAGCAGAGCAGCACATCCAGTGCTGGGAGGGACCATGGACAGTTCCAGCTCTCTGGAGTGGGCTCAGGTGACCTTACCTGGCAGGGGCTCTGGGGTGCTGGTGTCCAGGCTGGTGGCTGAGCTGCTGCTGCTGAGCTTCTTGCTGAAGAGAGGAGTGGTGGGCACGGCAACGGTGCTGACTGCAGCTGCAAGAAACCCATGGTGCCCATGACTGAAAATGCCTTGTGAAAATGCTCAGCCACACCTTGACCCTTTATCCCTCAGCTCCCAAAAAAGGGGGGGGGGAAATCCAGAATTATCCTGAAATACCTGGACGAGACACCAGCTGGGCACCCTCTGCAGCAGGCACTGTGAAATCAGCCTCCCAGATGGGAGAGTTCTCACCGTAGATCTCCTCCTCCAGCATGGAGAGGAACCTGGCAGGGAGTGGCACATCAGCATGCGAGCATGCCAAAGGAGGAGTGCTCTCCAGCAGGCATCCCCACACTGGGCACCTACTTGGGGAAGTGGGTGAGGATCAGTGTCCGTTTCTCCGGCACCAGCTTGTCCTTCTCCACGCGGAATTTCTCCAGCAGCTGCCGGCGCGTCACCGTGAAGATGGACTTGAGGAGGCTGCGCCCAAACACGTGCGTGGTCTCATAGCGGGGCAGGCTGTCACAGCTCTGTGGCACATGGCAGTAGCACAGCCACCTGTGGGACATGAAGGGGCTTTGCAGACAGGGCTGGAACCATGTCAGAACCCAGGAAATTCCTCTGGCTGCCCTGGAGGACTCAAGCCCCTGCCCAGGGGGCTCAGAGACCTTGGCACAGAGCCCAAGCCCCCTGTGCCTTTGATTTAGCCCTTGGAAAAAACAATTACCAACCTGATATGAAGAATTACAAGCCACGAAAGTTTAAGTAGTATGATAGTGAATTTATCACAGGGTGAAAAATAGATTTTTTTGGGGTTTTTAGAATAGGGGTTCAGGGGGCAAGATGGAGGAATCTGGGCACGTTCAGCCTTTCTCCTTCTTCTTCCTGGCCTCCATCTTCTGCTGTGATGTTGACACTTTTAGATTGGTTTAGAGTAGAACTCACTGTCTAACATAGGTGATAGGTATTGGGAAGTAATTATAAATATTGTACATGTAGTTTTTAGTATAAAAAGATAAAAGACGGGCAGTGTGCCTCTGACTGTCTTGTTGAGCAGACCTCAGCAGGTCAGGAGAAAGAATTCTATAGATAAGAAACAATAAACAAACTTGAGACAGAGAAATGAAGAGTTCTGACTCCTTCTTTGACCGCCAGGCAGGGAAAAGAGACTTTCTGACACATCTGGGGGTCACTCTGAGCAGCAGGAGAGAACCAGAGACCCCAGAGCAACCATATCCCTGCTGGGACAATGCTGCTGGGAGCAGGCTTGAATGAAGGGCATATTGTACATTCAGAAGCATTGGCAGCACTGCGTGCCTGCTCTCCTAGTGACTGACAGCCTGGGAGAGCCCAGGGTGGCTGTCTCAGAGGCCCCTTGCCCTCCTCACCTGGTGTAGTTGACCTTGTAGGTGGCCACGTCGTCATTCTGGGAGCGCTGACGGAACTGGGACGGTGTCTCCAGCTTCCAGTAGTTGAGGCACAGCAGGAACATCTTGGAGAGCTCATACATGGTCTGGCGCTCCTTGGGTGGCAAGTGGCTGAATTTGTACTGCACAAAATTCAGGACTCCCTGGGGAGAGGATGGCACAGTGGGAGAGTGCCAGGAGCTGCTCTGGGCTCTGCCATGCTGCCTCCCAGAGAGTGAGGGGACCGTGCAAGAGCAGCAGAACACAGGACAAGCCATCAGGGCAGTGCACCAGCCTGACAGCAGCCTCACCTGCTCAATGTTTGGTTTCTCAAAGGGAGGGCTCCCCAAGGACCCCTCGACCACAGGCTGGCTCATCTGCAGGATGCACTTCCGCAGCAGCTGCAAAGACACCATCAGACATGGTCAGAAGAGCCCCAGGAACTGGATATTCCAGGAATGGTGGAGATGGCTGAATGCTGCCATGGGGCTGCTCCAATTTCTACAGCCAGGAAGGCACTGGTGCTGCCCTTGGAGCACACCCATTCATCCCCTAGAACTGCTCCCCTAGGGAATTCCAGACCAGGAGAGCAGTCACTCCAGAAGAGAGTCAGCATTCCAGGTCTCTGGGCTGTGGGATGGTTCACAGCCTCAGCACCAGCACAGCACAAACAGTGGGACAGCAATCCCCACAATGACCAGAAACTCTGCACAAGTCCCCCCATGAGTGGGGCAATGAGAGCTGCCCAGCCCCAGACTCACCTTGAACAGGTAGAAATACACCTGCTTGGTGTCTGTGTCCTCCTCCTTGTGCACTGACATGAAGAGGTTCTCCACATCCACCACCATGCCCAGCAGACGGTTGATCTCCTCCTCTGAGACGTTCTCCAGGTGGGACACGTGGTCAGCTGTGCCAGGGAGAAAGCCAAGGGATCATCACCACAAAGAGAAAACCAAAGAGATCATCACCACAAAGAGAAAGCCAAGGGATCATCACCACAAAGAGAAAGCCAAGGGATCAGCACCACAGTGAGATTGAGGGATCAGCACCACAGAATAGGAATGCGCTTCTTGTTGATGGAGTGACAAAACTACCTTTTGTCTCCTTAAAAAAGAAATAAGCTTAGTTTTTCTCTTCAATCAAGTGAAAAGACACCTTATTAGATCTGGGGGCTTCACTTCAAACATAAGGATAGCTAACTGGACAGGAGCCAAAAAGTTTTGCTTGGGCAATTTACTAGAAAAAGAAGAGAATAAAGAAACTAATTGCTTTTGTGAAGTGTTTTACTGAGGGCAGGAGAGCTTTTTGCACTTAGTTTTTCTCTGTAAAGAGTTTTGTTATTTTGCCTTTATTAAAACCTTTTTTGTTTCCAATGCTGCAACAGAAGCCACCCTGCTGATTTTATGCCCCTTCTAAGGTAGCTGAGCTATCTTGGGTGTGAAATAGATCTCCAAAAGCTTATGAGACCTGGCTCAAAGAAGCTCCTAATTCATCACAGTGAGAACAGGGGATCACCACCATGGTGAGAACAAGAGATCAGCACCACAGTGAGAACAGGGGATCAGCACCACAGTGAGAACAGGGGATCAGCACCACAGAGAGACCAGGGGATCAGCACCACAGTGAGAACAGGGGATCAGCACCCCTTGTCCTGCCCAGGGGGTGCCACAGGAGTTACCCAGAGCATGGCCACAGCTCCGGCAGGGCTCACTCAGGTTGGTCACTGGCTGCTGCAGGTCCATTCGAGGGGCTGTGGGGGGGTTGGGGTTCTTCCAGCCATTGCACTTGCAGGCGTCGTTGGCCTGGGAAGAGGGACAGCAGTGGTCATTGCAGTGGGTGCCACTTTCTGTGGCCAAAGGATTTCCCAGGCTCCCACCTACCCCTTTTTCACCCAGCCCAGCTTTTCTCAGCCCCCACCACCCCAAGACTCCCCCGTGCAGCCCCAGGACTCGGCAGCCCCTGCTCAGTGACATCCCTGCACCTCCCTTGGGTAACTCAGCACCCTCATCCTGCACCTCCTGCCCAGCACCCCCATCCTGCACCCCATGTACATCCCAACCCCGCATCCTTTGTCCGTGTATTCCTTCCACTCCCCCCCTGCATCCCTAAATTCCCCTCCTACACCCCTCCTGCATCCCCCC
>NW_005054559.1:711574-711881 GCF_000277835.1 Geospiza fortis | reverse complement strand
TGGAATGTGCCAGCACTGCCGGCGGGGCGGGCACGGGAGTGTTCCAGCAGCATCCCGGAGATGGGAGTCACTTGTTCCCAAGGCTGCCCAGGGGGATGCTCAGGACCTGCCGGGGATTCTCGGTGCTGCTCATGGCCCGGAGACCCTCGCACATCCTCCTCTGCCAGGGCAGAGCTGGGCAGAGGTGCCCGGGACATGCCCGGTGCCAGCACAGCCAGCCCCGTTCCCCTGGCAGCGGTGCCCGGGCCATGCCCGGTGCCAGCACAGCCAGCCCCGTTCCTGTGGGAGGGGTGCCCGGGCCATGCCC
>NW_005054559.1:694325-711459 GCF_000277835.1 Geospiza fortis | reverse complement strand
CGCCTGGAATGTGCCAGCACTGCCGGCGGGGCGGGCACAGGAGTGTTCCAGCAGCATCCCGGAGATGGGAGTCACTTGTTCCCAAGGCTGCCCAGGGGGATGCTCAGGACCTGCCGGGGATTCTCGGTGCTGCTCATGGCCCGGAGACCCTCGCACATCCTCCTCTGCCAGGGCAGAGCTGGGCAGAGGTGCCCGGGACATGCCCGGTGCCAGAACAGCCAGCCCCGTTCCCCTGGCAGCGGTGCCCGGGCCATGCCCGGTGCCAGCACAGCCCTGTTCCCAGCCCTGCCATCGCGCTGTGTGGGCACGGGCAGGAGCGTTGCAAAGCAAGACCAGAAACACTGAAACCACGCAAATAAAAGTTAGGAATATTTATTACATATCAAAAAAAGCCGCATGTTTCGGGCAGACACCACGGCCCGGGCCATGGCGCGGTCCCGCTCTGCGGCCAGCAGCTGCCCCCGTTGTCGCCAGGCTCAGCCTGGTCCCCGTCGCTCCTCTTCACGCCTTGGCCCGCTCGGCTCCCTCCTCAGCGCTGCCAGCTTGCTGTGCCACCGCTGGCCCCATCTGGATAGGCACATTCCTCTCGGGAGCGGCTGGCAGTGCCAGCTTGGGGGCCTCGATGCGGAGCTGCCCATCCTTGGACAGGGAGCAGGTCAGCGCTTCGGCATCCACCTCCTCGGGCACGTCCCACTCCCGCTTCAGCACCTCGTACTTGTAGGAGAAGGAGCCCTTCTCATCGACGTTCTGCGTCTCCTTCTGCCCCACCAGCACCCCCTTCCTGCCCACCTCCTTCACCGAGAGCTGCTCGGGGGCAAAGTCCTTCACGTCCTGGCACACAGAGAAGCCGTCCCCGGAGCTCTGGGGCAGCGCTGCGCTGGTGCTGGAGGCGATGCCGAGCCGGCCGGGGCTGCTCCCGCCGCAGGTACTGCTCCACGCTGCTCATGAACTCCCGAGCCCTCTCCATCTCCAGCCGCATCTCCCGCTCCAGCTCGGCGAAAAGGGTGCCTGGATGTGGCCAGAGGGTGCGGACGGGTCCCAGCCACGGGAACAGCGAGCTGGACATGGGCGGCATAAAGTGCAGGCGGCAAAGCATCTCTGTTCCGAAGAGTGCTCCTGGCTGTGCTGCTGCTGCTCTGTGCAGGGCTGGAGCCGTGCTGGGCTGGGCAAGGGAAGCAGCGGGTTTTATTCTCCCCTGCCCAGGGGTGTGTCCCTTCCAGAATGCTCTCTCTCCCCACGCAGCCTCCTGGAGCCATCGCCTATTTTTGAGAGGCTGATTATCCACCAGCCAAAATAAGCAGCGCCTGTTTCTGGGGACAGGTCACATGCCGCAAATAGGGAGCCGCAGTCACCGCCGTGAGCTCAGGTTTCTGCAGAGCCATCGTGATGCAGCAGCGCCCGTGGGGCCATGGCCGGGGGGCTGCTGAGCCCTTCCCTGGCCCCCCTGCCAGGGGCTCGGTGGGGGAAGGCTCCACTGTGCCAGGAGCTCATCACTCCTGCCAGTGCAGGAACAAATCCCACCCCTGTACATGTCCCATGGCAT
Source organism: Geospiza fortis (assembly GCF_000277835.1). Lineage (NCBI taxonomy): Eukaryota > Metazoa > Chordata > Aves > Passeriformes > Thraupidae > Geospiza > Geospiza fortis. The sequence goes on along the minus strand of NW_005054559.1, from coordinate 709,916 downwards.
CTGCTGCCAGGCACTTCTTTCACTTTCTGGGACCCCTCTCCCTGCTGGGCACCCCCACCCTGTCCTGACCCCTCAGCACCCCAGCTGGGCATGGGGACACGGACTGACCCCTCAGCACCCCATATGGGCATGGGGACACAGACTGACCCCTCAGCACCCCACTGTGCACCCACCTGGGCATGGGGACACGGGCTGACCCCCTCAGCACCCCACCTGGGCATGGGGACACGGGCTGACCCCCTCAGCACCCCACCTGGGCATGGGGACACGGGCTGACCCCCTCAGCACCCCACCTGGGCATGGGGACACGGGCTGACCCCCTCAGCACCCCACCTGGGCATGGGGACACGGGCTGACCCCCTCAGCACCCCACCTGGGCATGGGGACACGGGCTGACTTCTGGTCTCACCTGAGGGGACCCACCTGGGCACAGATGGGGGGAAATGGAAAACAGGGGAGGGTGGGGGGAGGCAGGGAGGAGACGAGCCCAGACTCACTCCATTGCCTGGGAAATGCAAAGGGCACAGATTTTTGGCAAGGGTGGCTCAGGCATCCCGCTCGGAGGCTGAGGTGATGCTGCTAATTATAAGCCAGGAGAGCAAAGCTGTAAGAGTCAGGGCGAAGGTATGCCGGGCACGACGTCAGCCCTGCCTCTCCTCACGGGTGACTAACAAGAATGAGCTGGAACGGGCTGGAAAGAGCTGAGCTTTTCTCCCGAGGCTGACGTAATGTGCGGGACAATGCCACGCCTCCGGGGAATCGGCTATAAAAACCTGCGGCGGCAGCAGCGGGGCAGAACGCTTCCAGCCCACTGGAAACGGGACAGCAGCAGCAGCGATGCTTTGCCGGATGCACCTCGCACCCTTCGCCTCCAGCTCCCTGGCCAGCCGGCTGGGCACAGTGAGGACCCTGTGGCCACACGCAGAGACCATCTTCACCGAGCTGCAGCAGGAGATGGAGAAAGCTCGGGAGTTCATGAGCAGCTTCGAGCAGCTCCTGAGCAACCACGGAGCCATGGCCATGGAGCACAGCCCGAGCAGCAGCATGAGCCTGAGCCAGAGCTCCGGGGACGGCTTCTCTGTGTGCCAGGACGTGAAGAACTTCGCTCCTGAGGAGCTCTCGGTGAAGGTGGTGGGCAGGAAGGTGGTGCTGGTGGGGCAGAAGGAGACGCAGAACGTCGATGAGAAGGGCTCCTTCTCCTACAAGTACGAGGTGCTGAAGCGGGAGTGGGACGTGCCCGAGGAGGTGGATGCCGAAGCGCTGACCTGCTCCCTGTCCAAGGATGGGCAGCTCCACATTGAGGCCCCCAAGCTGGCACTGCCAGCTGCTCCTGAGAGGAGTGTGCCCATCCAGGTCAGCTCTGCTGCCCCACAGACCGGACCAGCTTCTGAGAACGGAGCCACCAAAGCCCAGGTGTGAGAGGATGGGACCCGACGGCCACGGCAGGACCGGAGCAGACAGGAGCAAGTCCTGGGTTTAAGCCCAGACAAGCTTCATCAGCAATGATGCCATTTTTTTCACTAAACTGGAATGTTTTTATATCCAATAAAAATACTTTTGCATTGAATCTTCTTTTGTGTTCTCTGGGTGTTAATTAATGGGGAGGCTGCGCCCTGCTCTTGGTGCCAGAGGAATGGGACGCACAGGGAGGGAAGAAGCTCTCCTGCTTCTCAGGGCAGCACAAAATGGGGTCAGACAGCAGACCCAGAGGGTGCTGGGAGGGAGGGGAGGGGATCTGGGAGGAAAGGCAGTCCCACTCACCTGTACAGGAGCAGCAGGGGCACCTCACCCCTTCCTCACACTGCTGCCAGCATCAGCTCCAGCTCCACAGCCTCAGCCAATACCCATCCCCACACAAAAGGGAGGGAACCACATTGGGCTGCCTGGCAGGGTGTGGTGTGAGACTCTTGTAGCCACACTTTCCCCTTCCCAGCTTGGCAAGGGGCTGCTGAGTCCACCCTGAGCTCCCAGGAGCAGGGAGGGAGAAGCCCAGCCCCGGGTGCGGCGTGTAACCACCACAAACAGCCTGCTCAGGCCCGGGCAGGCAGCAGCTGTGTGGGCAGGCTGCAGGTATGCAGGCAGGAACGCCTGTTTGTGCTAAAGCCACGCTGAGATCACACACACCAGGAACAGCAGCAGGTCCCCAGCCTCGATACTGAGCCCCTGCTGCAAGCAGCAACACCCTCCTCAGGGTATCACAGGTGCCTTCACAGAGACTCCAAGTCCGGGAAGAGATCTGGCACTCTGAGAGAGGAGCCAGCAGATGGCAACAGCACTGCACACAGTGTCCACTGAATGGTTCTGAGTGGCATCAGGGAAGCTCTTCTCCAAACTGGTCCATCTCTGGCTGCCTGGGGAAGCCAGCAGCATCAGCCCACCCCACACAGTAAGCACTGGGTGGTCCCACAGAGATCCTGAGCACCTCCAGCAGCTAAGGAGGCCAGGCACAAACAGCACCACACAAAGGAGCCCACACCCCACAGGCTGCAGCATGATCCCAGGCACTCTATCACCAAATCATTCCAAACCCTTCCTGCTTCCAGGATTTTAAGGAAATCCAGCACGAGGAAGAGGCACTGAGACCTTGGACAGCAGATGAAGAGCACACAAGCCAAGGCTGTTCAAAAAGCTCTACTCACAGGCTCTGTGACCCAGCCCCTCAGCTGAGGGGGGCAATGGGTTCCAAAGGCAGCACATCTCCATCCTCAGCCTCTCCTGAGCACAAACGGTGCTGCTGGCAGCACAGCTGGTGAGGATGGAGCTGCAAGGAGCTGCTCCTTCTTCCACACTGACTCCAGGTCCCAGGGTGTTGGGGATCTCATAGTCCATGCAGCAGTGACAGGAGAGCAGCATCTTCCAAGGCCATCGTGCTCCAGGGACAGGCATTGTGTTCATGAATTCTGGAGCACCATCCCAAGCCTGTCCCACTGCAGAGCAGAGCTCCTCCACACACTGTTCTCCCACCTCTCCCCATCTTGCATTGTAGAGTTTCCCCAGAAGTATCAAGCAAGGAATAATTACCACAATTATTCCCTCAAGCTTCCTTGAGCACACTGGAGCCAAGTGAACAGCAGCAGCATCACTGTGTGCAGGAGCAGCCACACAGCCCAAGCTCATGAGCCCCATTTCTCCCTCCTCAGGAAGGAAGGAGGGGCCCCATTTCCCTACCAATGTGTGGGACATACCAGGAGAAGCCCAGCACAGCTCAGCTTCCAGCAAGGACTGTTGTGCTCAGGTCCAGTCCCTGCTGCATTAAGAAACATGAACATTGTTGTTATGATAGGTTTATAAAAATTTTGTTTTAATCACACAAAACTGAAGTTTGTGATGAAGACTAAGTCAACAGTTCCTCTTAAATACCAGGATGCATAAGACACTGCATTAGGCACTAGGCAGCAGCCAACATCAGTTAGAGTCTGGCAACAGAAGCCATTTAATACCTCCCTTCATTCTTTGTTGAATTACAGGCTTTTGCAATACATGTCATTCCCACCAACAGGTTACCCAAGGTTTCCCCCACCCCACCTCTGTACATCAGTAAACCTTGTGTATTCCCACCAGAGCAGGGTTAACAATATTAGTGGCATCACAACCATCAAGAAAAGGACAAATTTCTATACAAGATTTTTTGCAAAAGTTGCAATGGGATTAGTGCATTACGACAGAACCAAGAGAAAAGAAGAGTTGGCATGCTGGAGTCCAACACAAAGAAAGACAACAGGCAGCTCGTTGGATGTACTATATTGACAAGATACTGATTGGTTACATGGAGAAACATACAATACAAAATACAGAAGAAACCAGTTTTGCTTCCCTCTGCCCCACCCCAAATACTCATCATTGATTTGGTCAATAAGTGGCCCAAGAGCCGGAGTTTGTCTCTAATGCTACAGTTTAGTGGTTGTTCTGGGCACATCGTACGGGATCAGCCTCAGCTCTTACAGACAGGAACTTTAAACACGTGTCCCAATATCCCTTTGTTTCCCATAGTGAACTACAGTGCTGTGGGACCTGGCTGCTGCTGGCCTCGCCTGCTGCTGGCCTCACCTGGGACGGCCACGCTGGCTGGGCAGACACCAGCTCCTGCATCCACCACCACCAGGAAGAGGGAAGAGCAGAAGTTCATATATTAAAAAAGTGACTTAAGACTTAGAATTGAATTAGTATTTGTACAGAAAGGTGCAGGTGGAAGAACTCCCTCCAGCCTATGATCAGAAAGGGATGGAGAATCACGGCGGCGCCGGCAGCAGCCGCCCTACGGTAAGTGCGATCGTTAGCGTGGGTTCCAGTCACTCCTCCAAGGGCTCGTGGGCTGCAGCAGCTGCTCAGTTGCTGCAGCACTGGCTTCTGCTGGGCTGGCTGCTCTCCTGAAGGTCCACCACCCGATTCCTGCCCGGGCCACCAGGAGCGTTCTGGGGTTCGTTTTTTGGCAGTTTCTTGGCTAGGAAGGAACGGGATTGTTAGCAGGGTTCTCCACAGAGGCCAACTGTCACAGACACACTTGATGAAAAATCCTTTTGTTAGGATTTTTTCTCCTGAGAAGCTGAGAATCCTCAGAAACAAAATGTAAACAATAATTATCTGCTGCTGTGGAATGCAACAGGTGCATCTTTGATTGGTCTCATGTGGTTGTTTTTAATTAATGGCCAATTACTTTTAATATAATATATATCATAAAATAATAAATTAGCCTTCTGAAATATGGAGTCAAGATTTTCATCTCTTCTCTTGTCCTGGGATCCCAGCAAACACCACCACAGCCAACTTCCTCACACTGTGCACCCCAGGCTGGGTGCAGCCTGCTCCAGCCTGAGCCCTCACTGCCAGCAGAGTTTGGGACAGCACAAACATGCATTTTGCACCCCTTCCTCAGCTCTGGCTGGCATCACACCTGCTCCCATGTCCATCACCACCCCAGACTCAGGGAACCTCTGCAAGGCTAAGGCTCCACACACTCAGGGAATGACCAATCACACCAGTGTGGCAAACTGCCCCAGTAAGAGCCACCAGCCCTGGCTGACACAGGACCCTCCTGGGCTGCAGTGCTGGCACTCAGAGCTGCCCCAGCCCTACACACAGGCCGTACCTATTGCCATGAAGATTTCATTCACATTCATCGCTGTCTTCGCTGACGTCTCCATGAACAGCAAGCTGTTGTCATCTGCATATGTCTGTGCATCCTACAAACAATCACATCAGAGTGCTAAAAGCAGCCTGGCAGGAGGCCTGAGCAGACTTTGTGCACTTCACTTGTCAACACACTAACTGCTGGAGAAACACTATGTCCCACCCTGGGCCAGAAATTGCCTCTCTTGTCCCTGTCCCACCTGGCCTGGACAGCCCAGGGACATGCTCCAGCAGCAGCCAGTGTCCCACAGCTGGGCTGGGGCACAGCCTGACTGAGCCACACAGCACCTGGGAGTTGGGTCAGCTGGGAGAGTGCCACCCATTGCAAGGGCACCACGAGCAATCCTGTGCAAGGGCTGGGTAAGAACCTCTCCTGAGCGCTTGCCTCAGGTGAGGTAAGAGCTGTGAAGAGCAGAGAACAAGCTAGGAGTGATTCCTCGTGTGTCTCATACCCAGAAGATGCTGTTTCACACCCTGCAGACATCCCCATGTGAGTAAGGCAGCAAAGGAGGATGAGGACAGAAGCTTATGCTCTGTGGGCCTCCTCCTCCACATTCACAAGGACTTTCACCAGCCAGGGCCACATGTGTTGTTACAGAAGCAAGGGCACAGACCCTGCTCAGTGGCATCCTGCAGTCCTCAGCACAAAACCTCACTTTCATTCCCCCCCAAAGCACATTTTACATAGCTGCCACCTCCCTCACTTAAGCAAAAATATGCTTTCCTGACCTGCTAGGGTAACAACTTCTCTGGATTCTCACTCACCTGGAAGTCCACAGCTCTCTTGTTAGCAAGGTCTGCCTTGTTTCCTGCTAGTGCAATTACAATATTGGGGCTAGCCTGCCTCTGCAACTCTTTCACCCAGTTCTTGGCTCGTACAAATGTGTCCTGGAAGCAAACAGGAGGCAGCAGTCAGGAAGGGCAGCCATGTAGGAATCCAGAGGGCAGATATGATTAGAACAAGGCTTTCCTGTGAGAAGTGTCCTGCCTCTGCAGCACTTGGCAGCAGGATCCTTCATCAGCTCCCAGCCTTGGCTAGAGCTGAGGAAGAGCCCGTGAGCAGTTTTCAAGAACTTGGCATCCCCAGCTGGGTACCTGCAGGGCTCTGAGCAGGACACAGCCCCAGGGAGCAGCCCCTGGCACAGGGAGAAAGCCCTGGCAGCCCCCCAGCCCTGCCCAGACTCACTGTGTTGGTGATGTCGTAGACCACGATGGCAGCCTGGGCCCCCCGGTAGTACATGGGGGCCAGGCTGTGGTATCGCTCCTGCCCCGCCGTGTCCCAGATCTCAAACTTCACCGTTGTGTCATCCAGACACACTGTCTGTGTGAGGAAGGCAGCTGCAAGAGAAGGGGGTTTGCCTCAGCTCCAGCAGGGCCCCTCAGAGCAGCTCTGCTGCCACATGGGAGCGAGCTGAGCCCTGGACAGGCGGTGCCACTCGTTGTGGCAGCTGCAGCTCTGCTGTGGCACAACCCAGAACTGTCACACAGCGACAGGAAGGTGGCTCAGAGGGCCCAGGCAGCAGCCAGCCCCTGGAGCATCCACAGTGCCAGACCCTCCCAGCAGCCCTGACAGGGATCACAGAGTCTGTGGCACCCCCAAGATCAGACCTGGGGAGCACCAATAACTTACACCACACAGCCCAGTTCAGTAACTGGCTGCTGTCCCTTGTGTCACACCCAGCACAGAGGCACAGACACAGACTGGGGCAGAGCACAGCCCTCCACAGAGGGGCAGTAGCCCTGCTTGCCAGGAAGCCACACTTTTAGCTGTGCTTGCTCCCTGCACAGGTGACAGAGGGACAACTCAAGCCTTTTCTCAGGACACCCCCCAGTATTGCTGCTCAGAGATCCACATGCCAACCAGCCTTTGGTGGATTGGTGCTAATGATTTCAAGCTAATAAACTACTAGACCTCAAAGCACTGTGAAAGCAGTTAACAGAATCAGGCTAGAAAGAGCCCCAAAATCCCAGGTCATGGTCTGAAAAGATAATTAAGGGCCATAAACCAAGCTGAAGGCCTCCGTTCCAATTAGAAGCTGGAGCTGAGGCACAGGAAACAAAGCCTCAGAGGCAAACTGTGGGGTTGCCATAGCGTTATTCTCTGCTATGCTGATCATTACACCAACTAACAAATTGTGAACCAAGAGTTAAAGCATTAACTGTTTGGCTCTATTTATAGCAAAAATCCCAGACCAAACCAAAATAGCCAGTCTTGTTTCTGACACCCCAGACTGCTGCAGCAAGGTCAGCACCTCCTGGCCACAGGAGCTGGCACTCACCTCCAATTGTGCTCTCCTGGTACTCGTGGAACTGCCCCTTGACAAAGCGCAGGACCAGGCTGGACTTCCCCACCGCTGACTCTCCCAGCAGAACAAGTTTGAACTGGCAGATTTTGTTCCCAGCAGCTGGTCCATTCGGTCGGGCAGCTCCACCTCGACCTGCCATCGTGCTGGTCTAAGTGCAGGAGTGCCTGGAGTTAAGGATGCTGCAGGTTCTCCACCTGTAGGCAGGTTGCAACTGGAAGAGGAGGTCAGAGTTAGTGACACGCTCAAGGGACCAGCTGTACCAGTTCTAGAGGGTTGGTTTGATCTGCAGCCACCATCAGCACAGACTGGTGGTGGTTCCTTCCCACAGTGCAATTCCTGCCAGGCAGCAGCCCCTGCAGCAGGATCTCAGGCTGCAGAGCCTCCCTGGAAAAGAGGTAATGGTGATACAAGCTCTACTCCCCACCAGTGGGCCCACCAGCACTTCCACCCTGCGTGGATGTTGCACACACCTTGCTGGTGTGAGGCAGGTAAGGAGCACCCAGCACACAATGGGTGTTACTAGAGCTTTGTCTACTCAAACAGCAATTACTCAGTTCACAGAGGTAACTGAGCCTGACCTTTAGCTCCCTCCTCCTTTCCTGAGTTCACAAGGAAGCAACTTCAGACTGTCAATGCTGTACAGAGCCATCCCAGTGCCACAGTGGCAGGAGGCAGCTCTGCAGGTCATGAGGCATTTGGACAAAAGGAATTTCTAGAGCTGTCCGTTTGTCCTGAGGCACTTACACCACAACATTCTGCACGTCCCAGAGGGCCCAAGGATGGCCCTGGAGCCAGGCAGGTGCTCTGCTACAGAGGGGGCACCTGAGGAGGTGAAAGGCACCTGACAGCAGCAGCTCTCTGGGCACAGGCTGTGCCCTCAGGGGCTGCCAGCAGCTCCCCCTCCCATTCCTGCCTCACACCAGGAATTCCCACACCCATCCCAGTGCCTCAGCACCTTTATCCCACAGCATTCCAGCTCACCAGGCTACTGCTCCTCACATGGACTGCTCAAAGGCAGCATGGACAGACAGCATCCCCTGGGATCAGCACTGCCAACCACTCCCCAGCACCAACCTCCAGAGTGCTGCAGAAGCACAAAACCATGGCAGGAACAGCAGGACAAGCTGATCTGCATCCAGAGTTTCCCACAAGTGAATCCCAAGGCCTCCCTAAGCACTGAGCTCTGCTGCCTGCAGAGAACAGCAATGCTTTCCAAGTACACAGTTACAGATTTAGGCACATTTCCTGTAGCCTTCACAACTCCCACTTCCCTGTGGATGATAAATGCTACAGCTGACTGCATCTGCTGTGGATCACCACTTTCCCTTCTACTCTCCTAAAGCAGGCTGTTTGTTGAAAGAAGATGCCCCAAAAGGCAATTTCTCCTCATCCTGAGAGTACCCCCAAAGAAACTCTGTGTACATCCTGCATTTTCCCAGCAGTTAGATACCCATGAATAAGAAGTTTAAAACAGGTCAGACTGGAGCAAACTGTGCACAAAGCTCAAGCCTCCTCAGCACAGAGAAGAGTTTCAAACAGCTGCTTTCCAGGGCAAGGCCTGTCCAGCTGTGACTGCTTGAGGTTACTTTAATTATGCCTGAAGTTTAAACAATCCCACAGCTTGACAGGGAACCTCCAGCCATTTCAGAGCTGCTCTGTGAGTGCCAGCAGCTGGAGAACCCAGCAGCTCACACAACACAAATACACTGACCTAGAGACATCTCACCTCAAATTGCTCTGAGCAGGAGGCAGTCACACACCACCAGTCACCAGAGCTGGCAGGTAGGACAGAAACAGAGGAGTGAAACTCCTGAGTGCTGTGGGATGTTTCAGGAGCCAGAGCTGTGAGGCCATTGCTCTGAGTCCCAGTTTTGGGTTAAGCAGTGAAGATACTGTAATTGAGAGCTGGCTCCTTGCATGCAGCACAGTCAGGACTCCTCTCCCTCTAGTGAGGAAGGGCAAACACTGCTTGGCAGGATGAGAAAGTTTGATATGAAACAGACCAACAACTGCCTTTGCTGGCCAGTGAGGGTGCATCATTGCTTGCTCTGGCCAGGAGCAGCTTGGTCACCACCAGCTTCAAGAGGCTCAGCAGCAGCTCTGCATCTCTAGCAGCCTCAAGAGGCTTCCACTTTTTAGAGTTCCCCCTCTAAACAGAGCTTGCAAGGGAACAGCTTTGGTTTAACCTTGTATTTATAACTCCCTGGGCAGTCTATCAGCTCCACTGCTGCTGCAGACCAACACTGTGCACAAACACTGTGTGAAATCACAGTGTGCCTGAGTTATGGCCTCCTGCAATCTGACAGCGGTCATTCCCAGAGCAAAACAAGGAAATGAGCTTGTTGACATCCTCAAGTCTTAGCCTGACCTATATTTCACAGATCTTGATGCATTTTGCCATCTGCTTGTGCTACAGGAGCTCCGACAGAATTAGGTGCGCACATCTGTGTTGAGCTCACTGTGGACAGCCACTGGTCAGTGCAGGCAGGGCAGCAGAGCTGCTGCAGTTACGGAGAACCAGATCATCATCATCTAAGGGTGGTCTGATGCTTGTATGGCTTCATGAGAAGTTGCCAGATCTTTCAGGTGTTTGAGTGGAATGTAGAGACCCTAACTGGCGGCCTTGGGCTAAGGACACAGACCTGGAGCAGCTGATGGTCACAGGAGGATGCAAATAACCAAAGGAAGTTCCCAGCAATGCTACAGACAGCAAACACACTCCCTGGCAGGACAGGAACTTTCTGCCAACATGTTTGAGGATTCCAGTCAGGGAGAACTCAGCTCTGCAGAGGCAACAGGCAGATCTTGATTCATTTTGCCATCTCCTTGTGCTACAGGAGCTCCAACAGAATTAGGTGAGCACATCTATTTTGCTGTGGACAGCCACTGGTCAGTGCAAGCAGAGCAGCAGCCAGAGCTGCTCCAATTATGGAGAACCAGATCATCATCTAAGGGTGCTTTGAGGCTTATATGGCTTCGTGTTCACATGAGAAGTTGCCAGATCTTTCAGGTGTTTGAGTGGAATTTAGAGACCCTAACTGGTGGCCTTGGGCTAAGGACACAGCCAAGACCTGGGTGAGCAGCTGATGGTCACAGGAGGAAGCAAATTCCCAGCAATGCTGCAGACAGCAAACACACTCCCTGGCAGGACAGGAACTTTCTGCCAATGCCAAGATGTTTGAGGATTTCAGAGAACTCAGCTCTGCAGAAGCACCAGGCAGCTGAAGTACACAGCCTGAAGCTGTGCTGGATCAGCCCACGCCCACCAGTGGACACTGACCTGAGGAACAGGGACTGCTTCCTGCTGTGTGAAGCCTTTTCTTTCTGCTCATCCTCCCATCTCTTCCAGCAGAGGACTGGGCATTCACCCTCCCTGCTCTCCACGAGAACCCCAGCACTGACACTCGAGCCACAGGTCAGGCAGACCAAAATAACCACAGCAGCACCACACAGACAAGGGAAAGCAGCTGAAGCCCCAGCTTGTCTTCCTAATTCCAGCTGTCAAGGCCATGAAAAGGAAGGGGGACTCATGTAATCAAGATTAGCAGGCATTAATTTTCCCCCTAGTTCCTTTTAACTAGTGAAACCCAGCAGCTGGGAGATCACAACTGCATTTCAACCCATGAAAAGGCTCTTGCTGTTTGTTTACCTACCCTACCCACCTCCTGCTCACTGAAGCACACACAGGAGCTCTGCATCCCACAGCACAAGCACTGATTTTTTTTATTGTCAACTCTTAGCACAGTTTCTTGTTTGCTTTGACATCAAAGCCAAGTACCAATTCCTGATGCTGTCCCACAAGTGAGAGCTCCAGGTGTATCACTTCTGCAGTTTGTGCTCCTCCAAGCCCTCCTCTGCCTGCCAGGGTTTGCTGGAAGGGGTTGTACACAGCCAGGAATATTAAATTCAAGAATCTGAGTGCCCTAAATGAGAAAGCACATGCCATGGCTGCTGCACTCCCTGCCTGCCCAAGTGCAAGAGCATTCTCCGTAACTCTCAGGATGCTGGGGAATAGCATCAGAGCCCATTTCAAACAAACCTGCCCAGGACAAGAACACAAATCTCCTCATGGGAATTACTGTCAGATCCCCATGTTAACCCCTGCAGGAAGCTGCTCACTTAAGGTGTCAGAAGTTAGAGAATCTGATATTTTTGCCCTGTGTTCACCCAGTAGCAAAAACTACTCTGAAAGCTGAGGATATTTTAGAAACCCAGTCCTGAAGACTCTGGTTACCCAAACTGCTGCTGCTCTCAGCTATGCAAGGAGTTGCTTTACTGGAGATTTGCTGGCTCAGAACCAAAATACTCAAGACAAAAGCCCCAGTGAAGTATTTATCTCGTTAAATAGCTGACAGTGTTACATGAATGCCTTGGCAAAGGAAGCCCTGAAGTTACCCAGTGGTTTTGCTTCACCTCACACTGCACAGGGAGCTGGCCCAGGGTTGCAGATCAGCTTCAGGACATGGATCAGGAGCAATTTGCACAAGCAGAACCTGTAGAAAGAAAGCGTGGGTCCCACCAGAGCCACACACAGAGCACACTAGCCCAGGCTAGCACAGCATGGAACATCAACCTAATATTCCAAGTCATCAATATGGTTAATCAGAACAAACCTCCTGAGCCTGGCTGCAGGAGGGTCCAGGCTGCAGAGAAAGGAGGAACAGACCCAGCTCTTACAGAGGAGAAGAACCAGGAAACAGAGTTCAGTCCCAGATCCAACCAGGCTCATGCTTTACCTGCTGGCCTCACTCCAAGAGTGCATGAGTTTCAATACTCTGCTTTCCCACAGAAAATATTCTGCTTTCCCACAGAAAATAACTCTCTGCCTTTCCACAGACAATACTCTCTGCCTTTCCACCTTCTCCCTCCCCAAAGAATGAGCCCTCAGAGCCCCTGATCAGCAAGGACACAGTCTGGAGCTCAGGAATGCTCTGACCTGGGCCACTCTCCGCTTCAGCTGGCAGGAGCTGCAGCACAGCCCTGAAGTGCAGATTCCCAGACCCAAATCAGCTCAGACAGCACTTTCAGCAGCACTCCCATGGCTGTGACTAACTTATGACAGTGTAACAACTTCTCTGTGCAGTCCCACGTCCCAGACTCACAAAGACTGGGACACGCTCACTTTCATTTAGAGGTAAATAGGATTTCCATTCCAAAGCTGAACTATTCATTCAGCAACAGACCTGAACTAGTACCATCTCCCTCTCATGCTGTTATACACACATCTGTTTCCTGACATTTCCACATCCATGGCCTCTGGAGCAGCCAGCTGTTTTCCAAAGCAGCTTTTCCAAAACAACTCCATCCCCAGAGATTTCAAGGCCACCACCCTGCTGTGACAATCCCTCCAGCACAGACTTCTGTGGAAGAGTTTTTTACATCACTTCCATCTCTCATTAGCTGCCCACTGGCTCCCTGTCCCACAGTAGCTCCCTCACCCACTCCCAGTTATCCTCAAGGATGGAGGATCAACTCATGGGTGCAGCCTGGACTGACTCAAATGCAACAAAAGCATCAAGGTTTTAATTCTTCAGCAAAAGTTGTTTAACTCCTGCTCAGATGCCCTCAACAGACACAGCTTCACTTGGAGCAGACACTCAGCATGCCTTGGGAGAGCACCCACTATTCAGTCAGCAAGAAGGCAACATCAGCAATGCAAAGCAGCAAACTGCCACCTGCACTGCAAAGAATCTGTGACCTTCAGAATATCTTTCCCAGACTGCACAAAGATCTCCTGCCTCAAGCAGCTCCTTATTTGGAGTGCTACCAAACCAAAGCAAACATGAAAACCAGTGTTTTCTTATCTGTTTATGCAGAGTTGCTCCAGCAGCTCGTTCCTGTGCTCCAGGGGAGGACAGCATTCCCCCCAGAGCTCAGATGGATTTTGTACCTCCTCAATTCTGTCACATCCAGGAAGGGTTCCTGTTTCTGGCCACTGTCTAAGTGTTTTCTGTGTAATTCTGACAACTTCTCAGGACTTGCATAAGAGGCTGCAAACTTCATACCCCAAGGGAAGAAAACAGCTGACTCCAACATTTCTACATTCTATCCTCTTTTAAGTCTGCTGACAGGAATACTCTGGGCTACACCCACTTCATTAGAAGCGTTCCCATTTCATTTCCTGTGTCTGAAAGCACTTGGATTCCTTCCCCCTCCCTCCTCAGGGAGATGCCATGACCACCATGCAGAACTGTGCAGCAGCTGAAGAAGTTTGGATGCAGAGCTGAGACTGGCAGGGTCTAGAGGAACCCTGGAGCTGATCCCTGTTGAGATGCAGAAGAGTTTTGCTGGGATGGAGATAATCCCACATCTCAGCACAATAATTTGGCCAAACACACACACACATCACCAGACAGTTCCTTTACACACTGCCCAACTGTCCAATTGGTGAAATCTCAAAAAAAAAATTTGGTGAAATCTCAAAACCACTGCACCAACACATCACTGGTTTCACAGGAAAGCAAAATAATCTACCAATGCAAAATTGGATAAATGTTTTATCTCACTAGATTCATATCCACATGCCAAGCCAGCCTTTCCCTCCTGCTCTCCAGTAACTCAACCCCTCTCCAGGAGTCCATCTCACCTTGCCTGGGTTGTTCCATCACCTGAAGAGGCATCAGCACCCCTTGAAGAGCCTACAGGGACCCCTCACTGCCTGCACAACCTGCAATCAAATGTCAGCTAAATCAGCCAGAGCATCTTGGCAGAGAAGGCCACCCCAGAAGCAGATTTTTGGGCTGAAGGTATTGACTGTTGCAGCAAACAGTTGTGACTCGTGAGGGGTCTGAGGTGATTTCAACACTGAGACCCAGCTATGACCCCAAACATTCCTGTCCTTCAGCTGCCAGATCCAGCCAGGCTCGTGCTTTACCTGCTTGCCTCACTCCAGGAATGCACCCACAGCTACAATCCTGAATTCTGAGCCCTTTTCAGACACAGTTCTTTCACCTCATTACCCAGGTGAGCTGAAAAGAAATCTAAAATGCTTTCAGAGTCAAGGCAGAGTGGACATCAGTGGGTATTTGCAGCAAGATCCCTCAGACTCCATGGCAAGTCAAGACAGTGGGCTGAGTTGGCTTTTTTGGCCCCAGCCAAGGCTCAGAGGTGGCTCAGGAGCCCCAGCAGAGCACAGGCCCAACGTGAGGCTGTAAACAGGGCAGCTCAAGTGTGCTGACCCTCCACACAAAAAGCTAAGAATAGCAGATGCAAGTTGTTCCACAGCAGACTTAAAATAGTGCCTGGCCATGTTCTCCTCCCCAGGCTCCCTGCAGGGCTGAAAACTGCCAAGGTCAGAGCTCCAGCAGCCACATCCCAGCCAAAGCTCAGCTGGGCTGGGGTCAGAGCTGGGCTGGGCTCCCAGCACCACCCCCAGCCCCAGGAGCTCTGAGCATCACCAGCAATAAGATCTGAGCAGTTTCCCCAGGATTTAGCAGGGCAGACCTGTTGCTCACACTCCTGGTGCAATCCCAGCAGGGTCTGTCCTGCTGTGACACAGCTCCAAGCACAGCCTTGCTGCAGATCCCCTTACAGACAAGCCACAAAATGTCCTGTGGGGCTTTCAGGACCCTCCAGCCCCATGGGTTTCCCTTCACAGGAGCCCTGGAGGGGCACAGGGCTGTGCTGGGACCCAGGACAGGCTCCCCTGGAGAATTTGCACCAACCAAGTCACCTCCCTCACCTCAGCAGCTCCAAAATGCCCTGGCAGCCCATGGGCTTTGCTCAGGGCCCTCCAGCCCCGTGGGTTTCCCTTCAGAAGGGCCCTGGAGATGCACAGGGCTGGGTTTGGCAGCAGCTGTGACCCAGGACAGGCTCGCTGGAGCATTTGCACAAATCAAATCACCTCCCTCACTCCCAACAGCTCCAAAATGCCCTGGCAGCTTGTGGGACCCTTCAGGACTCTCCAATCCCATGGGTTTCCCTTCACAGGAGCCCTGGAGGGGCACAGGACCGGGTTTGGCAGCAGCAGTGACCCAGGACAGGCTCGCTGGAGCATTTGCACAAACCAAGCACTTCCCTCACCTCAGTTCACGGATCCCCGCTGCGCCTCCCAGCCCCTGGAGCTTCCATTCCCCCCTCATGAGCAGCTACAAAACACAATCCCACCA
Organism: Geospiza fortis; assembly: GCF_000277835.1. Classification (NCBI taxonomy): domain Eukaryota; kingdom Metazoa; phylum Chordata; class Aves; order Passeriformes; family Thraupidae; genus Geospiza; species Geospiza fortis. The sequence continues at coordinate 694,375 of NW_005054559.1, read as the reverse complement.
TAAAACCCCGGCTGTCCCGGCACCACACCTTCCCCAGCCCCATCCAACTC
>NW_005054559.1:691676-692772 GCF_000277835.1 Geospiza fortis | reverse complement strand
GGGCACCGGGACGGTGGCGGGCAGGCGGCAGGGACAGGCCGGGGTGCCCAGGTGAGCCTTGAGCAGCTCCATCATGCTCTGCAGCTGCCGGCTGAGGTGAGAAACCTCCTGGTTGAGGTGGTTGATCTGCAAGAGGACACACAGCAGTGAGCAGCGGCCGGTGCCCGCGGGGTTCTCGGGGACGTGCACCCACCTGTGGTCCCCAGCACACCTCCTGGTTGAGCCTGCTGATGTTCTGCTTCATCTGCTCTGCCTCCATCACCAGGGCTGGGCCGCCGGGGTCAGTCCCTGCTGGGGAGGATGCAACCCCTAGGGCTGGCACTTTGGCCTTGCCCAGCAGGGAAGCTCAGCCTGATCACAGGATGGAGTGTACTGGAGTGTACTGGAGTATACTGGAGTGTACTGGATTGTACTGGAGTGTACTGGAGTATACTGGAGTGTACTGGATTGTACTGGAGTGTACTGCTAAGCTCGACATGGCTGATAGGAAGAGTAGGCCTAGATTAAGGTCTGCTAAGGAGAATGGAAGGGGCAGTGGGGTTCAGATTGAGATTGCGAGAAGTAAGGCTGGTATTGGGGTTGTGGTAAGTAAGATTGTTGATGGACAAATAGGTTCTTTGATAAATAGTTTTACTCCATCTGCTAGAGGTTGTAGGAGCCTGAAAGGGCCAACAATGTTTGGGCCCTTTCGGCCTTGTATGTAGCTCAGGATTTTGTGCTCTATTAGCGTGAGAAAGGCCACTGCAATTAAGATTGGGAGGGCATAGGGGAGGGCTATGATGAGGTTGATTAAGAGAGGGTAGTTAGTCATGGGAGATGATTTGAGTTAAGCTAGGGAGAGTATTTGAACCTCTGAGTTAAATGAACCCTCTACACTCTGGGCAGTACCTGAGCTGGGGGAGTCCCTTGCCGCACTCGGCTCCGTGCTGAAGCAGAAAGTTTGTGACTCTGAAGTGCCTCCGTTGTCTTCAATCCCATCCACGACCCTAGAGCAGGAAGGGGTGAGGGTCGCCCCGTGTCACCCCCTCTGTGCCACCCCTGAGCAGCCTGGCTGGCACGGATGAGCCGCCCGCACACCCCCGCCGCACCTGGGGCT
>NW_005054559.1:690370-690745 GCF_000277835.1 Geospiza fortis | reverse complement strand
CCAGCCAGCCCAAAGTGTCTCTGGGGTGAAACACCACACACCAGCCAGCCCAAAGTGTCTCTGGGGTGAAACACCACACACCAGCCAGCCAAAAGTGTCTGTGGGGTGTGAAACACCACAGTGCCGCTGTTTGGTTCAGCACCAAGGGCCAGACAAGCTCAGGCACGCCCAGATGGCTCTATTGCCAATATTCCCATAAGGACTGGTCCCAGGCACAGCCACCCCTGCCCCGTCCTCCCCCATGGCCTCGGCAAGGGACGAACCTGTGGCGCCTGCGGCAACCTCGGGGACCGGGAGTAGCGGCAGAGCCCCTGCGGGGAGAGCAGACAGTGCTGGCTGAGCAGCAGGAGAGAGCTCCTGCACAGCTCCTGCACA
>NW_005054559.1:679216-690359 GCF_000277835.1 Geospiza fortis | reverse complement strand
CACCGCCCCAGCACAGCCCCTGTCAGTCTCTGTCAGTCCCTGCACAGCTCCACGGGGAGCAGCCACGGGCCCACAGCCCCTCCAGCCTCTCAGTGCCCTCCCTGGGCAGCCAGGCCTTCCCCTGTCGCAGACATCTTTTATGGAAAATCCTTCCCTTGGGATTTTTCCTCTTGAGAAGCTGAGAGGCCTCAGGAACAAAATGCAAACAATGGTTATCTGCTGCTGTGGAATGCAACAGGTGCATCTGTGATTGGACTCATGTTGGTTGTTTCTAATTAATGGCCAATCACAGTCAGCTGGCTCGGACAGAGAGTCCGAGGCACAAGCCTTTGTTACCATTCCTTCTTATTCTATTCTCACCTAGCCTTCTGATGAAATCCTTTCTTCTATTCTTTTAGTATAGTTTTAATATAATATATATATCATAAAATAATAAATCAGCCTTCTGAAACATGGAATCAGATTCTCATCTCTTCCCTCTTCCTGAGACCCCTGTGAACACGGTCACATTCCCCAGCCCCACACATCAGCCTCAGCTCCAGCCTCCACAGCCCCTCACCCACTCTCCTTCCTCTGCTGCTGCCATGTCAATGGTGAGCTGCCCAACCTGAGTGTCCTGAGGCAGAGCTGAGGCTGCACCCCAAATCCCAGCCCTGTCTCAGCCATCAGAGCACCAGCTCTGTCTGGAGCGTGCAGCCAGCGTGGGAGGGTGATGCAGGTGCAGAGCCTGGTGCACACCCCTGGCATTCTCCTCTCTTGGTTTGTTTACATCCCTCCTGTGTTATGGACATGGTGAGTCTTGGTAGGGCTGTTTGGGACCTCCCTGAGGCTCAGAGGGAAACTGGGTACCTGGGAGATGCTCCAGAGGAGATACAGGCATCTCTCAGCAGAGCTGGGGGAGGAAAAGTGCAGCAGAGCCATTTCTGCAGCAGAACATCCCCTTGGATGCTGGAGCCATCAGCATGACCAAACCCAGCTGCATGCTTCACTCCAAAGGGCTTTGCCCTGGCTGTCTGTCCAGTTCTCTCCAACCCCATTTCCAGGCCTTCCATCTACCTCATCCTCCTGCACTGCAAAGGCTCTCTCTGCCAATTCCCTGGGTCTCACAGAGCCAGGACAGGACATACCTGCATGCCAGGATGGCAGAGCTGCAGCCCCTGTCCCAACCTTGTAACCTGAGTGCACAGACTCCCCTTCCAGGGCCGTGCCCAGCCCCAGGGCCGTGGGCACAGCAAGGGGCTGAGCAGGAGGACACGCACCCACCTCCATCTCGCTGCCCTCCCGCAGGTTGAAGGTCAGGTCCTGGTGGATGTCAGCTGTGAACTTGCTGGCGTACTCGGGGTAGAGCTGCAGCACCTCACAGAGCCCCCGCAGGCCGATGTGCTGGAGGTCACAGTAGGTCAGAGCCTTCACATCCGCGTTGGTCTTGATCACCTGGTCCGTTCTGCACAGGTCGGCTCCAATCAAATCCCCTTTGCCTGCAGGAGGGGCTGGGCTAGTGACACGAGCCCGTCACTGTTGCAGACATCTTTTATGAAAAATCCTTTCCTTAGGATTTTTCCTCCTGAGAAGCTGAGAGGCCTCAGGAACAAAATGTAAACAATGGTTATCTGCTGCTGTGGAATGCAACAGGTGGATCTGTGATTGGTCCCATGTTGGTTGTTGCTAATTAATGGCCAATCACAGTGAGCTGGCTTGGACAGAGAGTCTGAGACAGAGCCTTTGTTACCATTCCTTCTTATTCTATTTTTAGCTAGCCTTCTGATGAAATCCTTTCTTCTATTCTTTTAGTATAGTTTTGATATAATATATATCATAAAATCCTTCTGAAACATGGAGTCGGATCCTCATCTCTTCCCTCATCCTTGGACCCCTGCGAACACCATCACACCCTCACCCCTCACCCTGCAGGAAGGGCTGGGGCAGATCCCACTCCACCTGCCCTCACCCAGGATGGCCAGCACCACGTTGTCCTTCAGCACCTCCAGGGAGCCGGAGCAGACGAAGTAGTTGGCCTGCAAGGCATCACCCTGGCGCAGCAGGTACTCCCCCGGGGCACAGAAGGAGGTTTTGATGTGCAGCGAGAGGGAGCGGAGGCAGCCCCGGCTGGCGGTCTCGAAGATGGGCAGCTGCAGGATGTCCTTGTTGAGGTGCATGGCCACGTCCGCACGCAGCTCGTCGGGGAAGTCGTGGAGCAGCTGGGGACAGAGGAGCCGGGGCTGTGGGCACGAGGGGCAGGCAGCAGCTTTCCTGCAGCCCCAGGGGACAGGTTTCCCCTCTGGAGCAGGGAATTTCACTGCTGAGCTGCCCCGGTGTCTCAGCAGAGGTGGGCACTGTGGTAATCAGCTGTTTCTGCTCCATATGCCTGTCCCGCTCCCTGTGCTGGCAGCAATTTGCCCCAGATTTGATCCCTCCAGCACCACTCTGAGCTGGCCCTGCCAGTGTAGCAGGCTCCGAGCTTGCTATGGCCCCATGGAGGGCCGAGGCTTAACGATAAGAATTTCTGAGTCATGATGAAACAGCAAAATAAGCTCCTGCCTTCTGCCTTTCGGACCCCAGCTTATCTATCTAACCCCATAGGTCACCTTAACCCCTGCTATTGGACAAGTTTGGATTCCCTTATACCCAATAAAAAGGGGCTGTTTTTGCCGATTTTGATCAGAAGAGCCGTCGCTGGAACCCTTCACAGACCCCGCAATAAAACCATTGCTGTGGAACCCCAGGACATTTTCTTCTCCTCTCTCACGTCTGCTTCCCCACTAGCCTGGAAGGTGCCTTAGCAAGCAAAGAGCTGGAATCCTGAGAGCTGATAACCACTAAAGAGTTGATATCCACTAAGCTTGCTAAGGTAGCCACGGCTACGAGCGGCCTGGGTACTTGGACACTCTGTCCCCGGGAAGGACTGAGTTATCCAGCCCATGCTGCCTGCTCAGGAGCAAGATCAGCCCAGCCGGCAGTCGGGTTTATGCCAGCCCCATTGCTCCCCCATAAGTGCAGATTGGGGCTGGAGGGGGCCGGCCAAACCCCATCAACACCTCCTACCTCGTTAGCATCAATGCCGTTGTTCACCGACCAGGTGGTCTGGAAGTACTCCAGCATCCTCTGCTTGAGCTGCTGGGGCAGGTGGTGGACGCGGATGAAGTCCTTGAGGTCCTTCATGCGGGTGTGGTAGAGCGAGCGGCGCGAGTACATGCGCTGGATGATGGCCGTGACATTGCCGAACACCACGGCGTGCATCAGTGCTGGGGGCGGGAGGGAGGGCAGCCTCAGAGCCGGCTCATTTCTCCTCACAGAGAAAAGCAAGGCACAAAATTCCTCCCGAGAATATTATTCTGGGTGTCACATTCTCTGAACCTCAGAGAAAGGAGAAACAAATCTTATCGTTTGCTGTGTTGCGAGTACACGCGCTGGATGATGGCCGTGACATTGCCGAACGCCACGGCGTGCATCAGCACTGGGGGCAGGAGGACAGCCTGATTGCTCCTCACATTTCTCCTCACAGACAAAAGCGAGGCACAAAATTCCTCCCAAGAATATTATTCTGGGTGTCACATTCTCTGAACCTCAGAGAAAGGAGAAACAATTCTTATCTCGTTTGCTGTGCCTGTGTTTGTGCCAAAGTAGGATGCAATATGGAGATTGTTTACCCACAGTGATGGTGTTTTGTTTCCTTGGCCTGTCAGGGCCAGGTGTGTGTGTGTGTGTGTCAGGACTGTCACCGACAGCCATGAGATTCTGCGCAGTGTGTGCAGAGCTGAGCGCTTGGCAGATTCAGTTTTAGATGTAATGTAACACAGAATAATATAGTATAATAAGTAATTAATTAGCTTTCTGATAAGATGGAGTCAGATGCATCATTCCCTCCATCCCCTCGAGGGAATATAGTGTAATACAGTATAATATAGTGTAATATAGCATAATATAGTGTAATATAGTATAATATAGTAATAGTGTAATATAGTAATAGTGTAATATAATATAGTAATATGGTATAAAATAATATAGTATAATAAAGTAATTAATTGGCCTTCTGATAAGATGGAGTCAGATGCATCATTCTCTCCCCTCCTTGGGGGTGCCTGCAAAACTACACAGGGCAGGTGTGGGCACAGCATGGGGGGACTGCTCCCCAAACCCAGCCCAGGGCTGTCTCCCAGGGCTCTCTATCACAGGGTTCTCTTGCAGGGCTCTCTCTCCGGTCTCTCTCACAATCCCATCACCTCTCCCAGTGCCCTGCCAGGTACACCACGCTCTGACAGCAAGAGGAGAGCTCCCTTCCCAGCCCGGCTGCCCTCCTCACCCCCAATGAGCATGGTGCAGATGGAGAAGATCTTCTCGGTGTCAGTGTTGGCACAGACATTCCCAAAGCCCACGCTGGTCAGGCTGCTGAGGGTGAAGTAGAGGGAGGCGATGTAGGCACTGCGGATGGAGGGGCCCCCCACCGAATTGTTGATGTAGGGAGCCTCCAGCCTCTTGCCCAGCTCGTGCAGCCAGCCTGCCAAGCACAGCCCCAGGTGAGCACTGCAGCAGTGCTGCACCCCTGGATCCACTGCCCCACAGCACAGGGGGATCCCAGCACCCCGAGCTGCCCCCAGCCCTCACTCACCGATGTCCCAGGTGCGGGGGTCGTTGCTCTCCAGCTCCTGGCGGCCGATGACGTACCAGATGCAGGCCCCCCCCGCCCCCCCCAGCCGCACCGTCTTCAGCAGGTGAACCAGCGAGGTCTGGGGGGCAGGCAGGGAGGGGAACCTGCGGTAGCTGCAGATAGGGACAAAAAGGGACCCCAACACCACCCCTGGGGCAGGAACCCTTTGTGACCCCCACAGCTGCCAGGAGGGTGATGGGGAACAGGGCATGGCAGAGGCAGCTCATCCCTGGTCAGCCTTGCAGCCCTGTGCCCAACACCCAGCAGGCAGACAGGGTCGTGTGTTGCGGTGTGATTTCGGGGTTTGCCTCAGATACCCCGGGTTTCTCCCTGATGATTCCTTCCCCAGGTGTGTCAGTCACCTCTCCTTTCCCCTCCCAGCGCTGTCTGTCAATCCTGGCATTCCAAAAGGGCCTCGAGTGATTGGCAGATTCAAGGATGCCCTCTACCCCTGGAGGGGCATTGGGCCATACAGGTGTCCTTTGTCCCTTTGTCCCTCCCCTCCTGTACCTGGTTGGTGGCTGCCTACCCCTTCCCTGCCCCTCTCCCCGGGGTTCAAAGGAACAGCAACCACGGGCTCAGGGAGTTCTGTTGGAGCTGTTGCTGCATTCAGAGGCCTGTGGGCCAGAATAAAGCTCTGGATCCAAACCCTCCATCAGAACCGACTCCTTTCCTTCACCATCGCCTTAAAGCTTCTCCACCAGAGGTAAACCTGAGCTCCTGCATGTCTGGGTAAACAATTCTCCAAATCACTTGTCTCCAAGTGCCCAGCTGCAACATCCAGCTTAGCCAAAGGTGTCTCTGAGGTGAAATCACCACAGTTGCCACCTTTTGATCAAGTAGCAAGGGCCAGACAAGCCCAGGCACATCCTGTCTGGCTATATTGGTAATTATTCCAATAGCCGTGGCTTGTCAGGGCACCGAGTATCCCCAGGAGATGTGGATGTTGGAGAGGAGCAGGGAGGTGGGCAGCAGATTTGCTGTTGAGGGCTGTGTTTGTGCCAGCAGCACTCACCACGGTCACGTTGAAGATGTAGAGCAAATCGAAGGGCAGAGCAGCAATCAGATCCACGAAGAACCAGGTGGCCACGTAGTGGATGCAGATGGAGCGAGGGTCGTACACAACCTGGCCCGACTGGCTGACGTATGTTGTCCGGAAGTTCAGGATGATATCTGCCCCAGGAGAGCAGGAGCAGCCCTCACCACCCCTCCTGTGGCTGGCAGAGCTAAGCCAGCATCCATTGGTGTCACTTCTGGTGTGCCCAGGACCAACAGCAGGGGCACAGCAATCCCATCTCACTCTTGTTCCAGATTGCAAGGCAGAATGTGTTCTATGGCAGCTGTCTTTTGTCAAGTGGGCAGTTTTCCTTATCTCTTCCACACCCAATCCTCCCTCCAGGGAAAACCCCTGCTGATAACAGCCATTGAATGTCCCTGCATGGCTGATAAGAACTACAGCATCCCACTGGGAGATGTGAGCCCAGAGGGAGGAGCCAAGCATTCCTACCCAGATATAATCTGGAGATTCTGGAACACCAGCACGGCTTCTCCACTGGATTTCCCAGAGGAACAGCAGCTGCCTCTTCTTCCCCTGGGCTGTCAGAGGAAGACTCCACCTTTCTCCAGGATCCCTGCTCCAGCAGAACCACCCCTGACACTGCAGGAGGGCTGAGCCACAATTCCAATGGGACTGCTGCCAGCACCCTGACCCACAGGGTGTCAGGTTGGGTTCTGACTCTGTCAGTGTTGGTTTGATTTACTGCATTGTTTATTTTATCCTTTTATTTTCTTCCCTATTACAGAACTGTTATTTCCTGCTCCCATAATTTCTGTTGCCTGAGAGCCCCTTAATTTAAAATTTATAGCAATTCAGAGGGGGGGATTCATTTTCAAAAAAATTAATTTTCTCCATTTCAGGGGAGGCTCCTGCCTTCCTTAGCCTGTCTTTCCAAACCAAGACACCTCTCCATCACCCCTGATCCCTGCCCCACCTGTCCTGTGCCCTGGCTCAGTGCTCAGACCTACCCAGGATGAAGAGCATCTCCACGGCGATGTCGCTGACAATGGTGCTGCGGGCAGCCGACAGGCTGTCCTCTGTGCCCGTGAAGCAGACGTTGTAGGGGACAGTGATAGCCACGTAGAAGGTGGCCAGCAGGATCAGCCAGTCCCAGAGAGCCTTGAAGATGCTATAGTGGAGCAGGATGAAGCGGGATTTCTGCACCGAGGCCACCTTGTACTCGGGGATGGACGGTTTGTTCTCAAACACGTTCTGCAGGGGCAAACATGCGGTGGGACAGGGGGCATCCCACACGAGGGGTGAAGCCCACCACAGCCACCCCTTCCCCTGAGTCCTGCCAGCCAGCTGGCACCCCCTGATGCCAGGGTGATGATGTCCTTTTCCTGCACTGTGGGATGGGCACAGAACCCCTGATTACAGCACATCAATTAGTGCAATGTCATTGCTATTAACAGCAATCCCCTGGCAATGCCAGCTGCTGCCTGGAGCCATCTCAGGTGCCAATTCACGTGCTGGGGCACAGGAGGGGAGAGGTGAGGGCAGAGCCAGGGCTATCCCACCCAAATCCCCAAAATTCAAGACTGGTTCACCGCTATCCTTTGCCTGCTCACCAGCTCTGGGACTGAGCAGCTCTCTGGCCCCACAAGTGCAGGTGGTGCCCTGTTCTGAGCACAGCAGCTGTGCAAAGGGGCTGGCACAGGGCTGTGCCCCATCTGGCAGCTCCACAGCTCTGGCACCCTGGTAACAGCACTCCCCAGAGCCAGTGTGGCTGTGCTCAGAGCCAGCACTGGGGTTTCCTGACAGTGAATATATGAGGAGAGGCACAGCTCTGCCAGAGCTGCCAGCTCTGCTGTCTCAACAAGCAGCTCTGGGCACCCACTGGGTTCTCCTGCTGCCAAGCAAACACAAGTGCAGCCTGGGTACAGCGTGGCTGCCAGAGCTGGGGGGAATTTCAGTACTTGGCAGGCCAGGCAGAGACGTGCATGGGCACAGCATCCCAGTGAGGCTGGGCTCTGCTCTCAGGAGAGCTGCTGCACTGCCAGCTCACCACAGCCCCAGCACTGAGGGTCCCCCAGGTCCTTACACGGTTGATTTTCATCTCTCCACGGTCCCTGCGGACAAACTGGCTGCTGAGCTGGTGCAGCATGGTCCGGCCCTGCCTCCGTGCAGCCCTCAGGTGAGAGCTCCCAGGCTTCTTGCTCCTCTGCTTCTCACTCCTCTGCTTCTCTGCAGTGAACAAGGCGTGCTGAGTTAGTGCTGTTCCCCACCAGGGAACAGGGACCCCCCTTGCCACGTGCCCACTGCCCACACTGCTCCCGTTCTACAGCCATGGCTCACCCTCCTTCCTGTCACCAGGGCAGCTCCTGCCTCGGCTCTCTGTGATGTCCTTGAAGGAGAAGAGGAAGAGCACCACCTCCCCCTTTTCATTCTTGATGGGCATGATGTCCAGCAGGCACCAGAAGGCAGCTCCTGGGTGCAGGAGAGAGTTGGTGAGGGCAGCACAGCTCCCTCACTGCCCAGCAGCTTCCCCCAGGCCATGTGGTCCAGATTGCAAAGCAAGATGTGTTCTATTCCCATCTGCATGGCAGCTGTCTTTTGTCAAGTGGGCAGTATGCCTTATCTCTCGGAGTGACCACAATCACTCCTCCCTCAAGAGGGGACATCTGCCGATAACAGCTATTGAATGTCCCTGCATGGCTGATAAGAACTGCAGCATCCCATTGGGAGATGTGAGCCCAGAGGGAGGAGCCAAGCATTGCTACCCGGATATAATCTGGAGATTCTGGAACACCAGCACGGCTTCTCCACTCGATTTCCCAGAGGAACAACACCCTGACCCACAGGGTGTCAGGTTGGGTTCTGACTCTGTCAGTGTTGGTTTGATTTACTGCATTGTTTCTTTTATCTTTTTATTTTCTTCCCTATTACAGAACTGTTATTTCCTGCTCCCATAATTTTTTTGCCTGAGAGCCCCTTAATTTAAAATTTATTGCAATTCAGAGGGGTGGGGAGGGTTCATTTCCTCCATTTCAGGGGAGACTCCTGCCTTCCTCAGCAGACTCCTGTCTTTCCAAACCGAGACACCACGAGACCACGATGGGGCCAAACCCCATCTGGAGCTGTGGCCGGTACCCAGCCCCACGTGCCGCTCACCGCTTTTTTTGTAGAAGCAGACCTCAGTCTGGTACTCCTGCCTGCTGTCCAGGGCCTTTTCAATGCTTTGCAGGATGGGCTCGCTGGTGTCAGCCCCGCAGAGGAAGCGGCAGCTGCAGTTCTTCTGCATGACCTCGGTGCGCGCGAAGCCGGTGAGGTCGCAGAAGCCATCGGAGCAGTACACGATGGGGAAGCCACAGCGGCCCTGAGCGTTTGCCAGGATGAAGTTGCTGTCTGAAAGGAGACACAGCTGCCCCCGAGGCCTTGGGGCCACCTCAGGGGGTACAAACAGCAGCCCAGCCCTCCCAGCCCCACTCTGGGAAGTGAAGCCAGAGCTCCATGTGGCTGCTGGTTGTCCCTAGCTGCTCCCGGAGCTTGTTCTCCCCCTGCCCAGCCCAGGCAGGACCCCAGCCCCGTGCAGTGGAAGGGGAAGGAGGCTGGATCTGTCTCCTGGCCCCCATCACCCACGCGAGGCAGCTCACGCCTCCCCCTCACCATCTGCCACTCTGCCAGGGCTCAGGGAGCTTAGTGGGAGCAGCAGCTCCCAGCTGGGCGTGCCCAGCCCAGGGGTGCCCAGCTGTGGTGCTGAGATCCCCAGAGGTGTGGGGTGCTGAGAAACCAGCTGAGAGGGTGGGAGAAAAACCATCAAGGTGCAGCGCCCAGGTGCCGTGAGCCGGGGATGAACTGCAGCATCCTCATCTTCTCTGAAGCACAGAGCCTCCCCAGCATCACCCAGCCCTGGTGGTGGGAGGTGGCACCAGCCACAGCAAAGTGCTGCCAGCCCTGTGCCCTGCCCAGTCACAGAGGAGCTGTTCTGCCCCCCAGCCCTGCCCCACGGTGGGCATGTTAGCAGGGTGCCAAGGAAGTGGGTGTGCAGCTGGCACGGACTGTGGTGGAACCAGGGGCAAAACAGGGTATTCCCAGCCCCAAATTGATCTCTGGTGCTGCCCAGCACAGAACCCTTGCATCACACAGCCAGGATCAGGAGGATGTGCTCTGCCCCTCTCGCAGAAGAAAGGAGCCCACGGTGATGCCAGCACTCACACATCACGGGCAGAGTGGTGCCAGGGGGGTGTGCTCTGCCCCTCTCGCAGAAGAAAGGAGCCCACAGTGATTCCAGCACTCACACACCACGGGCAGAGCGGTGCCAGGGCCAAGCAAAGGCAGCAAGAGGCAGTGGGAGGGAGGGGAGGCAGCCCTGGCTGATGGAGGTGCCGTGGGGCCACCATAGCACAGCTCAGCCCAGGATTAGCTGGGAGAAGCAAAAATAGCCTGAAGCTGTGACTAAGGCCAGATTTTGGCTCTGGGAAGCCGGGATTATGGTGATATCCAGGATGTGTTATTAGAACAGAAAACAAGGGTTTGCATTTGGGAGTGGCTGGCTGAGGGGGAGGAGGTGGCCCTGGCAGGCTGGCAGACCCCAGCCACGGTGGGCACTGTGCCTGGTTGGGTGCCCCGGGGCACAGAGCCGCAGCTGCCTGGGACAGGCAGGGTTAACTCCCCACGGAGTATCAGTGCCCTAAACCCCTCTCCATGGCAGATAAAGCCGATAAGAGGCACATCAAACCCGCAAAGCCCCGCACTGTTTAAAAGTGCCCGGCAGAGGTGGTTGGGCAGCTTTGGACAGGGGACTGCGAGGGCACTGCAGGCAATGCCAGGCTCTCTGGGGCAAATTCCCAAGGTTTTGGTCCTGGTGTTGCAGGCAGCTTCCCTTGGAGAGCCTGATCCAGGAGCTTTGTCCCCCTGGAGGGACAGTGGGATGAGCATCATGAGGCACATGTGGCTCTGCCCTGTCACCTCCAGGCACAGCTCAGTCAGAGTCGGGGAACAGAGATTTCTCACACATTGCAGGCCCAAGGGTAACATCCCAAATTTCAGCTTCCCTGGGTAAATGACCCTCTGTGCCACCAGGGCTGCGTCACTCCAGGCTCGGAGGCACCTCAGCATGGCAGCAAACACATGCTCAGAGTGCTCCAAGTGCCTCGATAGTGCCCTGCGAGGTGGCTGCGGGCTCCCAGTGCCATCTCCATGCCAATCATGCTCAGCAAGGGAGGAGCTGCTCAGCCATGCAGGCAGCTGGCCCGGGACACACCTGCTGCAGGTGTTTTTGAGAGGAAGCTGAGGTCAGTCATGAACACGGCCCATCCCCGGGTGGCTTCATGGTGCCAGCAGTGCTGGCGGCATGTGGCACCCGGGTATCACCCATCCCGGCTTCAACCCATCCCGGCTTCAACCCATCCCGTCCGGCGCACGGACACGGAGAGCAACTCAGCGCCCGGGAACACCGGCACCACCCGGGCACGGGACGGCGGCCTAGGGATGCCGGG
>NW_005054559.1:677782-678287 GCF_000277835.1 Geospiza fortis | reverse complement strand
CTGTGCCCGCACCGAGCTGTCCCTCACACCGAGCTGTCCCCGTACCGAGCTGTGCCCGCACCAAGCTGTGCCCGCACCGAGCTGTGCCCGCACCGAGCTGTCCCCGTACCGAGCTGTCCCTCCCGACCCCTCCCCAGACACACAGCAGAGCCGGCTGACATCAGGCTACCATTTATTGTAAAAGGCCGCGGTGCCCGCGGTGCCCTGAGCAGGCTGGGCCAGGGCCAGGACAGGGAGGAGGTATCTAAAAGTGCTATTTACACCGAGCTCCTGTGCGTCCCCGCAGTCCGTCCTGCCAGGGATCCCCTCTGTGTGTCCCGCTGCCCCCATCCCGTTCAGTAAAAGCTCCTTGCAGCTCCCTGGCTGGTGCTCAGGTCCTTCCCTGAGTGTCCCTGGCACTCCCTGGGGCTGTCAGGGCTGGTGGCAGCGCCCCGTGGCACCGCTGTCGGCTGGGCGACCGTGCCCGCAGGACAGCCCAGCACATCGGGGCAGACGGTGCCCGGCT
>NW_005054559.1:675654-677586 GCF_000277835.1 Geospiza fortis | reverse complement strand
GCGGTGGGGCAGGTTGGGCCGGGCAGCGGCCAGGGAGCAGAGCAGGAGCAGCAGCAGGAGGCAGGCAGCTCGCTGGGGCTGCCAGAGAACGGGCAGCGTTAGGGCAGGGCAGTGACAGGGCAGAGATGGGGACTGCCCGACCCAGGTCTGTCCCCTCTCTGTGGTGTTCAACTCCCCCCTGCCCCTCCTGGCTCAGCCCCAGACCTGAAGCCTCACTCTTCACTGCCCTGCTCCTCACCTGTGTCCCAGCCAGATGTGGGTGTGCTCACCACATCCCTGCCCTGCTCCTCACCTGTGTCCCAGCCAGATGTGGGTGTGCTCACCACATCCCTGCCCTGCTCCTCACCTGTGTCCCAGCCAGATGTGGGTGTGCTCACTGCACCCCTGCCCTGCTCCTCACCTGTGTCCCAGCCAGATGTGGGTGGCCTCACCACACCCCTGCCCTGCTCCAGCACACAAACTCCCTCCTCTCGCTGCCCAGGCTACAGGACAGGCACTGAAAGCACCCATGCTGCAGGAATTGCATGCCCAGCTCGCTCCCAACATTCCCCTCATCAGCCAGGGATTCCCAGGGATTTGCTGCAGACTTGGAGCTTCCCAAGAAACCAGCCAGGCCCTCCCACACCCCCAGCCCAACATTTTGACCTCCCACCCATCGCTGAGCTCTCATCCCCAGGGGCTGCAGCACCCCAGCCCCACCTTGCTGCTGGGCAGCTCCATCCTTGCTGGGGTCTTCATGTGGCCGAGCAGCTCTGGGGCATGTCCCATCGGGCAGCCAGCAGCACAGCACCCCGCACTGCCACCGCCACTTTATAGGGCCCAGCACAATGGGGCTGCCAAAAATACCTGGGCCAGCGGGAGCAGCTGCTGTCTGGGAGACGTGGTAGCCCGGAGACCATCCAGGCCTTTCCCCTCATTTGCAGCTCCCCATTGTGAGGGTGCTCACTGCAAGGGGTGCTTGGCACTAATGAGGCCATAATTGCCCACGCCCGCGCTGCTGGGCTGGCACAAAGGGGCTGAAGGTCAGCGCTGGCCGCTGCTCAGAGCCCCATTAGGCTAATTAACCTGCTAATTAACCCCGAACAAAGGGGTGCCAGCAGCTGCACAGCTCCCTGACTGACGTGGGGAGCCGTCACCCTGTGCTTGGCTGGTGCCAGGGAGGGATAGTGCCACCAGGGTCCTGTGCCAGTGCCACCCTCCATCCCCTCTGTGCTGTGCTGCATCCCATCGTGGTGCTGTGCCTGGAACAGAGGGAGCCACAGGGCACCAGGGAGGCTCTGGCACTCTTTATAACACTCCACAGCCCCAGCCTGACCCCAGAGCACCTCCAGCCTTTGCTTGTGCTGAACTCCCTTGCCCTGGAGATGAACCCGAACATTTCCCTGATGCCAGCAGCCACATCTGCTGTTCAGGGACAGCCTGGCCCTACATCTGCTGCACCAGAGAGCCTCCCAGTCCCTCTGCATGGTGGGGTCCCCAGGGATGCTGTGGAGCAGCCAGGATCCTTCTACCAGCCCGCTTTTCCCTGGGGCTGGTGGAGGGCAAACCTGCAGCCCTGGGGAGGGCGGGCAGGAGCCCAGAGCTGGGGCTGCTTTTCCAAGTGGCATCTGGCACAGCAGGCTGGGGGTACATGCACACGGGCACTGGGGTACCCTCTGGCCCCTCGGCAGAGATCTGGCTCCAGAATCAGATGGAGGGGACAGATGAGTCCTCTGGGAGCTTGGCAGGGCACGAGGGAGCAGGGACATCTCTCCCCAAGCTCTCCACTGAATTCTGCTGCAAGCCCCTCAGCAGGGCAGAGCACCCAGCCTCACAGACACTGCCCAGGCAGGCCGGGGCTCTCTGCTCCCGGCCCCTGCGGCCAGGGCTGCTCAGTCCGGGCCCCGAGCCCCAGGCCGGGGTCAGCAGGACGCTGTGTCGCCACCTCCGTCC
>NW_005054559.1:674755-675357 GCF_000277835.1 Geospiza fortis | reverse complement strand
AGGGAAGGGAAGGGAAGGGAAGGGAAGGGAAGGGAAGGGAAGGGAAGGGAAGGGAAGGGAAGGGAAGGGAAGGGCTGGGCAGGGCTGTCCGCGCAGCTCTCACCCCTCACCTTGAGGACAGTGATGTTCCAGGCGAAGCTCTCCAGCGCCTTCTGCAGCTTGCGGCCCCGCAGCCCTTCCTTGGTCTCGATGCGGTGCAGCTCCTTGTGGAAATCCATCCCTGATCGGCGGCAGAGGGGCTCAGGGCATGCAGGGACATTGGCACGGGGACAGCCACCACCCACAACCGACAGGGACCAAGCCAGAGGGATGCCCTTTGCCCAGCACGGGATTGCAGGCTGGGTGGGCTCCCCACTGCCCCAGCAGCCTCAAGAATCCTCGATGCCCCAAATGATGGGACCCCCCACCATCCCAGCACCACGGTCAGCTGCACCCTGGGGCCGTTCTGAACCCAGACACCACGAGGTCTGGAAGGGCAGTGAAGACCCTGGGCAGAGGCACAACTCCTGCACTCCATGGCTCATCTGGGGGGGATTCAGAGCCCCCCGTGGCTGTGCCCCACCCCCTGAGTGGGTGCTATATTTACCCCTGGTGACGCAGCA
>NW_005054559.1:672608-674525 GCF_000277835.1 Geospiza fortis | reverse complement strand
GCGCCCCCCACCCCGAGGGGCTGCACAGCCCAGAATGCCTCTGCCCCTGCAATGCAGGAGGGCACAGCACCAATCTGTGCCCCGCAGCCTGTGCCCCACAGCTCCACTCCCCCAGGGCTGGCAGCAGTGGCAGAGCCGAGCCAAGAGTTTGGGGAGATTTCCGTCTGCAGCGTGGGCAGGGAACAAACACGGCTGCTGGCATGGCAGGGACAGCAGAGCAGGGCTCCCTCCTTCTTCCCAAGCCTCTCCAGCTCCTGACACTCTCCCAGCCCCACAGGGAGCCCACAGAAGCCCCTGGAGCTGGGGGGGCTGTCCCTGTGGGGTCCCAGCCAACAGTGGGGCCAGAGGTCCCAGGCAGCTGCCAGAGTGGGGGCACCTGCAGGGAGCACCAGGGCAGGCAGCAGCAGCACCTGCCTGTGTGGGTTCTGCCATGTGTTTGGGAAGTCTTAACATTCAGTTGCCATTTCTGCTGTCAGCCCCAGCCTGTTATTTCTGGCACTAATTATGTTCTGGCGTTTGACAGCTAATGACTCTTCCCCGCTTCCTCATCAGCCTCCCCCACTCCGCTTGCTCCCTACCACAGAGCTCTGCAGCCCACCCACCCACAGCCTGCCCCAGTGCAGGAAGCCCTGAGCCCCCCAGGACGTGCCAGAGCTGTGGTGGAGCTGGGGCTGCCCTCCAGGACCCACCTGCCTGCTGTGCCTGGATGAGCTTCCCGTACACGGCGTCGGCAGACTCGATCAGGGTCCTGCTGGTCTGGATCATCTGGGGAGAGGGACAACGTGAGCAGCTGGGCAGCCCTGGCCCTGTGCCCCCTGGCCAAGTGAAAGGGGACACAGGGCTCAGCAGGGGCTGCCCCCTGCACCAGCACAGTGCCCAGGGTCTGGCCCTTCGCACCCCACGGGTATGGTGTGACCAGCACGTGGCCAATGGCCAGGTTCCCTTCAACACAAAAGAAGGAAGCAGCTCTGGCTGTGGCTATTAATGGGATTTCTCCCACCTGGTGGGATCAGGGCAAGGCACAGGCAGTGCAGGCACAGGGCTGCATTGTCCAAGGGTCAGACTGATCAGGGCAAGATTGTGCCTTGGCCAGACTCCTCCCTGGGCAGCCCCCATGCAGCTCCCTCGCCCAGGATGGGTACAGGGAGTTCAGGGTTCCCCATCCTTGGACCTTCTGACCCATCCCACAAAACCTGCCTGGGTTCATCCCACAAAAACTACTCAGGTTCATCCCCCAAAAACTCTCCAGGTTCACCCCACAAAACCTGCCTGGGTTCATCCCACAAAACCTGTCCAGGTTCAATCCCACAAAACCTGCACCAGCAGTGGGTGCTGTTCACAGTGCCAGTGATGCCAGGGAGCCTCCCCAAGGAGCCAGGCCCTGGCAGGGTGGCACTTACAGTCTCGTAGGCGGTGAGGACCTTGCGCAGCAGGTCGGGGATGGGGCCCTGGGCCTCCATGGGTGGGTACTGCTCTGCCAGGTTGAGGGTGACACTGGGTGCGCTGTCACTGTGCAGCAGCCACGTGGACACCGTCAGGATGCACTGCTTCATGTTGGCAGCGGGTGTCAGCCCACACAGCTCCTTGAAGGACACCAACGCATTCTGCAGAGACCAGAGCCCAGCGTCAGGAGTTCAGCTGGGAGGACCCCCAGGAACACCCCCATTTCCCACAGCTCTCTGCTCCAGGTAAGGCTCCTCTCTCACATCGCCCAGGAAAAGGGGGGCAGCCCCATCCTCCCCTGAAGAAACCAAGTCCCCTGTTGCCTCTGCAGGGTCCTACCTGCACATTCTCCCGCAGGTCCGTGGCCTCCCGCAGTGGCTGGGTGGCCGTCCTGAAGACTTCATCGATGGCTTTGATGCCAGTGGCCTTGGTGGAGGTGTACTCCCTCACCCGGCGGCCCCGGCGGCCCGCCAG
>NW_005054559.1:667035-672559 GCF_000277835.1 Geospiza fortis | reverse complement strand
CAGGCTGCAGGCACTCGAAGGGGATGGTGTACTGGGCAATGAACTCGTCCCCGATGTAGTCGTCATCCAGCACGACGAAGCGCAGCACGGCCAGCTCGGGCAGGTTGATCTGGAACTCCAGACTCTCGTCGAAGATGGGGTTGTCCCCGCTCTGCAGGGCGGTCTTGGTGCGGTGCTCGGCGCAGTCGGCCGGGATGCCGTGGATTTCAGCACACACGTAGGGCTCCACCACCTCCCCCTTGGCCCCCGAGCCCTTGGGCTTGGGGAGGTTCTGCCCGCTGATGACCTTGAGGTGTAGGAGCTGGGCAGGCACGCCAGGCAGGGAGTCCTTGGCATTGGCACTGAAGTAGGAGACCTCCTCCCGCATGATGGCCGGGCGGAGGACGTAGCCACAGGCGCCGTTCTGCCGGAACCAGCCCGCATTCAGGTCCATCATGAGCCCTGGCGTCTGGTAGTTCATGGCCACCATCTGGCAGCCGCACTTCCAGAAGTCCTGGGGGTTCATGTTGCTGGCGTCGATGCGCATGGGGCTGGGGTAGACGCGGGACAGGAAGCGCTTGTTGTAGCTGACCAGCTCGGCCGGACACTCGTTGGCGAAGCGTCCCGCCTCCACCTCGCTGAAGGAGCACATCTCCCAGTAGCGCTGCCCACGCCTGGAGCTCTCAAAGTCCTGGAAGGGCACAGCCTGGCAGAGGCTCACCAGCTCCGAGAGCTCACGGCTGAGGCGCAGCCGCCTCAGGCCGCCTCCCTCTGGTGCCTCCCGGTCCTCCTGGCCCAATCTCCGCGCCAGCTCCCAGCCTTCCTCCTCGTCCGACACCTCCCCCTCGCTGTCCTCGCAGGTGGGCGGCAGCTTCTTGCCCTTGATGAGGATGCGGCCCTTGAGCTCCTCCGGGGAGGGCAGGTACGAGGCCACGGGGTTGGGGGGCTCCAGGTACAGCTTCTCCCCGAGGGTCTTGCGCAGGCACTGGGCAGCGAGGCGCTGCTGGGGGGCCGAGCAGCGCACCACCAGGCACAGGATGAGGGGGTAGGCGGAGGCAGTGAAGGCGTGCTGGTCGATCAGCCCCACCACGGCACGGAAGGGCACGCAGGAGGCAGCCGAGGGGCTGGTGTAGACCACGGGCTCACCCTCGGGGCCATCCCACAGCACCAGCTCGATGCTGCGGCAGCCCAGGCCCAGGGCACTGATGTAGCCGCTGATGTCTGTGCGGCCCCAGAAGTTGTCCTCCAGCAGGCAGGCGCTGTGGGCAGAGCTAATGTAGTAGTGGGAGAGGGGCTGTGCCATGTCCTGGCAGACCTTGCGGTGCTGGGGGTCAAAGATGGAGCAGTCAGCAGAGAGCAGGTAACGTGTGAAGCCATCGATGGCCAGGTAGCCCTTCTCCCGGCCCTCCTTGGAGGGCTCATACTTGCTGACGATCTCCAAGCACTTCTCCTCTGTCACCCCCTCCATGCCCTGCTCCACCTCCAGGAACATCAGCAGGTCCTTCACACCCAGGTATTCCTTGTTGCTGGAGAACTGGACCAGCAGGAAGAAGATCTCAGGGCGGGTGCAGAGCTCGCAGTATGCCTCCACAAAGAGGTCGCAGGCCACCTCCGTGCCAGGACGCTCGCTGGCCTTCTGCAGCTCCTTGAACTTGAGCTCGATGGTGGAGGTCTTCATGCCAGGGTTGAGTGCTTTGATCAGCTGCACAGCCCGGGACACGGGGATGCGGCCAGACTTCTCCAGGTCAGCCAGGTCGAAGACAGAGGAGATCCAGGATGTCCGGAGGCTGGGGTGGCCAGTCCCGGGCGCCTCAGGGCTGTGCTTCCCATAGGACACCAGATAGCGCAGCCCCATCACCCAGGCACTCACCACATCTGCCGAGCTGGCCACCAGGTCCAGGGACTCGTAGTTGTCCCCGTAGATGATGGAGAAGGCGCATTCATCGGGGAACTGGTCAGAGAGCCCATTGCTGCGCAGGACTGGCGTCTTCTTGCCCACCCTCACCTCTTTGACCGATTTGATCTCAATCTTGGCTTTTTCTGAGTCCTTCTTGGAGGGCTCCCAGCGCACGGAGCGCATGTCGGCGTCCAGCACGAAGAAGCGGCTGTACATGCGGGAGTTGGAGCGCACCTTCTTCAGCTCGCAGCCCTCCAGCATCAGGGAGATGCAGGCAGCTGTGCTGTTGATCTTGCGGTCATTGGGCATGGAGCTGAAGGACACTGTCTTCTTCTTGTGCGGGGGCCGCTGCCGAGAGCCATCCTGCCAGGGTGGGAAAGGGGCAGAGCCATCAATCAGAGACAGCCAGGCAGCAGCACACGCCCCACCAGCTCCTGGCATCCTCCTGCCCCATGGTCCCCCCACCCCAGCACTGCCCCAGGGTGCCCCAGCACCATGCTGAGCCCAGTCCCCTCCAGCCCGCCCCTCTTCTGGGGGCTGGGAGCCAGCTCCAGCCCTGGCTTCCCTCACAGCTCATTGCCTGGCTTATTTTAACTCTGCTTTCCTTCCTTCCTTCCTGCTCCTGGCCCTGAGCTGGATCCTTCCCCGCTGCTTGCTCACCCTCACAGGCACAGCCAGCCAGCACAGCCCCTGTCTCCTTGGCCTGGGGAGCAGAGGAAAGCAGACACCCAGCATGTGATGCACGAGCAGAGCTGCTCCTAGGGAGCCCAGGAGAGACCCCCCAATCTTCTGTGAGGAGTGGGGCAGGACAGCCCCTGCCAGTGCCACGTGCTGGGGACAACCATGGCCGTGTCCCACAGAGCGCAGGGTCACGATGGCACGGGCTGTTTGCTGCCAGCACCTCGTGCCCACACTCTGCCCTGCCTCCCCACAGGGAGGGGGGACCCAGCTGCCACAGGGCTGGCAGGGGATAAGGGGGAACAGCAGGGCCAGGAGTGTATTATGGGATGGATTTCATTAAGTAGCACAGTAGGAGGAGATTTAATCCACTTCTTCAAGATTATGGTGAGTCACCTCTAATCTGGTGGTGTCTCCGTTAGAGGCAGGTCCTGCTCAGCTGCCCAGGTTGGAGGTGAGGGGTTGCTCCCCTGCAGTGCCCTGAGAGCTTCCACAGCTCCCACACAGCGCAAGCACATCCCGTGCCTGGTCCTGGAGGGTTGGAATCTGCCCCGCGGGGTCAGGCAGCCACAGCCAAGGGTATTTGGATAAGTCACACAAACGGATGTACAGTTTCCCCAGGGAATGGGGAATCCTCCAAGGATGCTCGGGACACAAAGGCCCAGGGAAGGAGGAACCCGCACCAGCCCTCAGCCCCTTGTTAGAGCCAGGCACATCCTCCTATCCTGGAGCTCGGATGTGGTGGCTGCTGGCATCCTCTCGCTGCCAGATTGCTCCAGGGAGCTGGCCGAGCTCCAGGGCTCTGCCTCGGTGCCAGCCATCCCGGGTCGGCAGGCGCTCAGCGGCAGGTCCCGCTATCGGCCAGCCCGGCGGAGAAGGACTGGACGTCGGATGCTTCCTGCACGCTGCAATCTGAGCGCCCCACTGAGAGGCAGCCCCAGCCCGCTCCGGTGGGCGCCGGGGGCCGTCCCTCGAGGACCCCCGCCCCTCGCGGACCCCCGCCCCTCGAGGACCCGCCCGGCGCACCCACCCCGCGCCGCTCCGCACCGGGCCCCACAGCTGAAAACAGGAAATCCATCCGGAAAGGAAACACGGGCGGGGGACCTGCGTGCACCCAGCGGCACGGACCTGCTCCAGCTGTGCCCGCTGCAGGCAGCCAGACACACCCCGGCAATCCCCCGAGCGCCCCTCGGCTCGGGGTGAAAGCGCAAACGCCCTCCCTGCAGACCCCCACCCTGCCAGGCTCAGACAGGGGATGCGGTGCCCGCTGCAGCACTTTGGGGTGCAGATGTGTGGCACAAACCCAGGAGCACCCTGCAGGTTCTGCTTCTCCCCCTGCACGAGCAAGCAGCGAGCAGGGCATGCGAGGAGTTTCCCGTTTGCAGCTGCCCTACACTCCTCAGAGCAGCCTGGGGGATGGCAGGGAAGTGCCTCGGCTCCCTGGCAGCCCCTTCTAGGCTGTTCCAGGGGATCTTCGACCCAACAAGCGCTGGGCGAGGCGCAGCAGGAGCAGGGCAGGCAGGGGATGGGTAAGGCAGCCGTGGAGCAAGAAGGACATGGTACCCAAGGCCATGACAGCACAGAACAGCCCCAGACAGAGGGCAGAGCTGGCGGATGGCAAGCAACAGTCTTTGCTCCCTGGCAGCCCCTTCCAGGCTGTTCCAGGGGATCTTCGACCCAACAAGTGCTGGGCGAGGCGCAGCAGGAGCAGCGCAGGCAGGGGATGGGTAAGGCAGCAGTGGAGCAGGGAGCACACGGCACCCATGGCCACGGCAGCATGGAACACCCTCAGAGAGGGCAGAGCTCCAACCAGAGCAGGGATCCTGCTCGCTGTGCCACCGAGCTGGCAGGGAGTAGGCAGGGCTCAAAGCACAGATCACGGCCCCGATGCCCACCACGATGCCAGTGGTGAGCGTGGGCTCGCACGGAGGGCACGTTCCAGCCCAGCTGCCTGTCCTGCCCAGCTCTGCAGCATGTGTTAATCACCTCTTCAGCCAATTATCTCCTGCATTAGTGCCCTGGTGAGTGCTGATGCCCTAATCTCAGCCTCCACGTGACAGCCACGCTTACCGGCCGCACAACCCGCTCTCAAAGCACGGGATGGAGAGGAGCCCATCAATTGTCCCTCCCTGCCCTTTATCCCCCGGTATGACCGCGGTGTGATTCATCTGCAGCTGAATTCCCCAGGTCCCGGGTGTCCCCACGGCCCCTATCCCAGTCTGGGCAGCGTGGGCAGGGGCGCAGGCAGGCAGCAGCCCCGGAGCTCAGGCAGTGGGAGAGCAGGAGCAGCCAGGGCTTTTCTAGCTTCGTTCGTTCCCTGCCAAGAAGAGAGCGACTGACACATCCACCCCCCGCGGCACCAGCTGCCACTCCCGGCGAGGGGCCATGGAGTCAGATCCCAGCAGAGGCACCACAGAGCTCCCGGGGCTGGCACACCATGGGAAGGGGGCTGAGGGGACAGAACAGCGCAATGCTGGGGAATGGACGCATCCTGCAGGTCCTATACCCTCTCCAGCATCCTCCCAGCCCACAGGACCACCAGCCCCCTCTGCTTTCAGGCTGAGAAGAAAGAAGGGAGCAGGTCCTCTAGCCAGGGCACAGGGACACTGCGGGGGACAGCTCTGAGCCCCGCTGCCCCAGGCCTCCCTGTCTCCACACAGCCATGGAGTCACACTTTCAGATTCGCTCCTCCAGCCTTTTCTGGAAATCCCAAAAAAACAACAACAGGGCCAGCAGCTCTTTCCACATGTGCCTCCACTGCCTCTCAGGCCCCAGATGGGCTCGGAGACGCACAAGGGATCAGCACAAGCTGGGGACACTGCTCGGCTCTGACCTCCCCTCGGGCCAGCGCTGGCCCTGGGCCACCCGACCTTCACGTGAGGCCACATCCCGCGGTGACGCAGGTGGTGACAGCGATGCCCGGCCTGGCAGCAAGTGAGAGGTTCAGCACCCCCAGCCCGCCGTGCCCAC
>NW_005054559.1:666204-666965 GCF_000277835.1 Geospiza fortis | reverse complement strand
CGGGAGCCCCGGCGCCAGCCTCCGGCTGCACGGGAGCACCGGCAGAGCTCCGTGCCCGCCCCGCGTGGGCAATCCCGGCCGCCCCCGCAACAGTTTGCAGCGAGAGCCCGGGCAGAGCTCGGGGTCCTGACACTGCTGCCCAGAAAACTGGATCCCGGGGACGGAACAGTGGGGCTGGGGCACCACGGAAACAGCCCCCTCACGGGGTATTAATAGCACCGGAGCAATCCCAGCTTAAAATAGGCTGCCGGGAGCAGGGAGGCGAATCCCGGGCGGACGTGACCTATTGTGTCAGCGAGTAGCGCTGGCATCAGCACAATCGGGGGCGTTCGTTTAGGAAAGCACACGTGTGATCCGCTGCCCACCCAGGTGGGAGACCCCCGAGACCCTCCCTGGAGCCCGGCCCCAGCACGGCCCGGCAGCACCAGCACCGGGTGTTGGGAGCAGACTGCAAGCTGCTCAGGCCAGGCCCGAGGCTCAGCGTTTGTCAGGAGAGCCCGGGAGAGCAGAAGCTGCTCGAGGGGCTGGAGCGGGCATCTCCTCACGGGAACCAGGGGTGTCCTGAGCGGGAGCGAGTGATGCTGCAGCGCGGCCGTGGCACTTGACAGCGCGACCCGCGGACACTCCACAGAGCCGGGCCGGGCCAGACTGTGCCCTTGGGGACCCTGGGTCCGGGCAGGGCGCGGGGACGCTGTGTCAGTCCCGGTGTGACCAGCACCGCGGGCAGGTGGCGACCCTCGGCCGCCCGGGGATGCGGCTGC
>NW_005054559.1:662845-665563 GCF_000277835.1 Geospiza fortis | reverse complement strand
TCCGGCCGGCCAGCCCCCCCCTCCAGCCTCGGTAGCAGCGGCACAAATGAGCCTGCACCCAAAACAAGCTGCTCCCTGCGGCCGGGCACTGAAATCGACCTTGCAGCCTGCAGCCTGGCACCAGAGCCACCGGGCACTCGGCAGCCTGGCCCTGCCCAGCGGGTCCCACCCAGCAACCTCCCCTCCCACCGGGGTGGTACCCAGGCACGGCAGGGCAAGCAGAGCCACCCAGCGCTGATCTCCGCACGCAGGGAGCTCGAGGCTTTTGTTTTGGGGTGCTCCCAG
Organism: Geospiza fortis; assembly: GCF_000277835.1. Lineage (NCBI taxonomy): Eukaryota > Metazoa > Chordata > Aves > Passeriformes > Thraupidae > Geospiza > Geospiza fortis. The sequence continues at coordinate 665,278 of NW_005054559.1, read as the reverse complement.
CCCAAAGCAAAGCTTCTCCCCGACCTGGAGCAGAAATTTTGCTCCAGGTTTTTCCAGCAGGGACGGGAGGGCAGGCCTCAGCCAGGTTCATCCCTGGTGGGGGATGCTTTGCTTTGTGTGAGCCTTGCTCAAGACATCATCTCCTGCCCACCAGCAGCAGCTGCGACACAGCAGGTGCCCCACACGCCCTCACCAGCCCTGGAAATAACCCTTAATGAGCAGGAGGGGAAATGACCAGTCCCTCCCGATGGTACACCTGTGCCTCAAAGGCACAAAGAGCCTGGTGCCCCCAGAGTGCTCAGCTGGTTAAATATTCATGGCTGCCCCTTCCCCAGGACCCCTGAGAACAGCAGCAACTCCTCAGCCCCCAGAGCAGTCAGATTGCTTGAGCAATCTCTTTAATGAAGATTAAAAATAATAGTCTAAAAAAATCAATCCCGGAGTGCGGTCCTTTATTTATTTCAAAAAGATAATCCTCCTTTATTTTGCATTTGGTTTTCAAAACATTAAAAGCAGCCCTCACTGGAGCTTACTCTTAAACCAGTGGACATGCACTGAAGCCCAGCTGGGGCTGCTCTGTGACACCTGCCACCAGCAGCCCCCTGAGCCCTGCCCGCAGCGTCCCTGCCAGGGGACAAAATGCCACAGGGCCCCAGTGCTCAGTGATGAGGCACGGCTGTTCTGCTCCTCCTGCTCCTGCAGGTTTCCACCGAGCCCTCTGCCTCAGCCATGGGCTGTGGTGTCCCTTGGGAAAGGCACACACTCCACTGTGGCTGCAGGTGCTGCCAAGGCACTGAGTGAGGGGGTCCTGCAGCTGCCCCCTGAGGCTCCCAAGCTCCTGCTCCACCTCCACAGCAGCACTGAGTGGTGCCAGTTGCTGCCACGGGTCACGGTCAAGCTCACTGTCTCCATTTGCTGCACTCAGCCAAGCCCTTGGGGATGAGCACCCTTGTCCCCACGCCCTCCCACCCCAGGGACACGGCCCCTCCTCAGAGGGGGATGCCAAGTGAACCCCAGGGTGGAAGGGCTGTGGGGTCCCAAGGCTGCCCTAGGAGATGACTGCTCCCTGGATGAGCTGCAGCAGCTGCTCCTCACGCAGGACCCTGGGCATGGGCACGGGGGAGCCCAGTGCTTCCCGCAGCCGGGTGAAGCTCCCGGGCCTCACCAGGTGCAGGCGCAGGGGCCCAATGCTGCCCTTGAAGCGGAAGGATTTGTAGATGGGGAAATCCTCCTGGAGACACTGGTCCAGCTGCAGAGAGAGGGTCTGTGCTGGTCCCACACTGCCACACCAGCATCCTTCAGCCCCAGAGCAGAGCCCGTGTCCTGCCCACCTTGTAGCGCTGCACCTCCGACAGGTCCCGCAGGCCCTGCAGCTCCAGGAACACCTCGTAGTGGGGGGCACAGGGCCCTGAAGAGTCACCTGGAGCAGAACCAGGAGTAGGTTAAAGCTGCCCACAACCCCCAGCCCTGTGAGCACAGGAGGGCTGCAGACCCCCATGCAGTGCCAGCTGCACTTTTAGGAGGATTTGGACAGCTCAGGGGAACTCACCCAGCAGGCTGCTCTCCACACAGACGTAGTCAATCAGGCGAGCACCCGGCCACAGGCTCAGGGTGCGGCACAGGCTCTGGCAGAACTGCTCCTCAGGGATGCTCTCACCTCGCACGCTCAGCGTCTGGCTCTCCCTGAGGCACAGGGACACAGGGTGGGTCACTGGCACCCTCCTGTTAAACACTGCTGGTAAATGAGGCCAGCTCCCTGAGGTGAGGGACAGGCATTGGGGTGTCCTCACCTGCGCACAGGTTCCACCATGGGACACTGCTTGTGGAAGCCGGTCACCTTCAGCACCTCCCCAGTACGGCACCTGCAGGGCAGGGGGGTGTGAGGGGGACATGGGTGCATGGGGCTGGGGCAGGCAGCCCCCCGGGGCTACACAGCAGGGAGGAGGCACCTGTACTCTCCGGGCTGGGCTGTCACAACCAGCCCGTACTCACGGCCCTCCCAGAGCTCATCCAGCAGCACCGTCCGTGGCTCCTTGCTGGCCAGGCAGGGCAGGAACTCGCAGAAAGCCCAGTCAGGGCACAGCACAAATCGGGGCACTGGCTCCGCTGGCCACAGGTTCACACCAAGCAGGGCTGGGCAGAGGCAGCATGTGGCAATGTGAGCTCCCCAGACCCCCCCATCCTCACCCACAGAAGCCTCACCCCTCTGCAAGGGGTAGAATTTTGCTGGTGCCAGGACTGAGCTCTTTTCAGGCTGCAGGAAGGGAATGCAGCATAGAGATGCACCAGCATCTGCTGGGGCAGGAAGATCTGTGCTGCCACGTGGCAGCAGCTCCCTGTGGGCACCCTGGGCACACACCAGCGTGGGGGACACTCACCTCCTGCTGCCTGGTAGAAGGGGCAGTAGAAGGGCAGCCCCCGGCATTCAGCCTG
>NW_005054559.1:656223-661881 GCF_000277835.1 Geospiza fortis | reverse complement strand
GTCACCAGCATCGCGGAATGCGGACACCGCCCCGGGCACGGCCCCGGCCCCGGACCCCCCTCACCCACGCGGCTATTCCGCCTCCGGCAGAAATGACGGAGATTTATCGCGCCAGGCGCCGCCCCCCTCCCCGCTTCAGTTTTATTTTCATTTTCACCTTTACACAGCACAGCCCGGACCCCCTGCTCGGCGGGGAATTCAATCGCTATTGAACCCCCAGTACCAGCGCCCTCTACCCCTCCATCAAGAGCAAGCTCCTTCTTCGGAAAAACAGAGCAATTGAACTGGTTTATTTTACTTTTTGCCCCAACCCCAGCTGAGCCCCTGCTCCTCAGGGCAGCCCTCCCGGCCGGACACAGCCCCCCGGACCCGCTCAGCTTCTGCCAAGGGAGGCCCGACGACTCTGCCCTCGGGGATCGGAACCCCGAACACCGGGCACAGCCCCAGCATTCATCTGGTGCACCCGAGATGAGGAGCTCCCCAGAGGGACCCGCCTCTGTCCCAAGACACAAGTGGCACCCAGAGCTTTTGTGTTACAAAAATATTCCGTGCTTTATTAACTCTGTGATAGAAAAATAACATGGCCAGGACCCCAGAGTTTCCCGCCCAGGCGAGGGGAGAAGCAGTGGGCAGAGGGCTCCGCTCCCCCAAACCCCCTGCCCACCCCACTGCCCTCGCTGGGTGCCCTCGCACCCTGCCACCCTCACACTGCACCGGCTCCAGAGGGGACACCGAGGCCGGGAGCCGGAGCTCCTGCATCCTTGGGGGCAGAGAAGAGGATGAGGTGCAGGGACCCTGCCACTGTGGAGCATGGGCTGGGGGAGCCCTGGCAGAACCCCTCCTCTGCCCTCACGCAGCCCTGGGCACGGAGCCGCGGGGGAGAACAAGAAGGCGACATGTACATTCTTAGTGACGACTGCGAAAGCGAACCTGAGGCCGGGCTGGGGGCCCCCAGCAGCCCCACGGGGGGGTCAGGGGCTGCAGGGCCTGTGCTGGCAGAAGCGGAAAGCCGAAGCTGGGCCTCTTAAAAGGAACATACAGGAAAACCATGCGACAAATCCGCTGCCGTTTATACAAGGGCATAAACACCAAAGAGCTGGACGCCAGCCTGTGTTTGGGGGCAGTACAGAGCAAATCCTGGGGGCAGGGCCCACCCGCTGTCCCCTGGCACAGAGACACGAACACAGCACAGTCCCCGCAGCGCCGGGGCCAGGGGCAAGGGAGCAGGTGCCTGCCTGTCACGACTGGGCGTGGGGGATCCACTGACTGTCCACGGGGCGCCGCAGCAGCTCCTCCACGTGCCTCGCCACATCCATCGTGTCTTCCAGGTCAAAATCACCCTCGGGGTCCAGCACAGGGTCGGGGCTGTGGGAGGCAGGCGGTGAGGGGAGGAGTAGCTGCAGCAGTACAGGGGTAGGGGGGTGATACTCACTTCTGGGTGTACATGTTGTAATGAGGCTGGGAGCAGACGGCAGGCGAGGGGGCCTGGTCCATGTAGGTGGCCCCTCCAGGGGCAGAATCTCCTGATGCATTGACAAACCTGTGGGGAAGGGTCTCATGAGCGCTGGGTGCCCTGCAGGTGAAGTCACCAAGATATCTCACAAGGCTCAGCACCAATGTGGCCATTGATGGTGGCCCTGAGCTCCTCAGTGCCCTGGGGTGCTGCCCAACCCAGCCAATTCAATGCAGGGAACCCATGGCAACCACTGCCCAGGATCTGCCTTCGGGGTCACACTTACTCTGGCACCACTTGCTTGATCTGTGGCTTCACATATCCATCCACAGCTTTAGCTAGAGAGAAGGAAGCAGCACTGAGGCCCCAAACTCCAGCACATGCCACGACCCCGGGCAGTGCTGGGGGCTCACACGTGGCCAGATGCAGAACCCCTGTGGGGCTGGTGTGGCCCCGGGGCAGGGGGAGGCTGAGAACACCAGCTCCATCCTGGCTGGATGCACAAAAGAGGGGACACATGTGGGGTGAAGGGACAGCGCTACCTGGCGTGGACTCACAGAGAACCGGCGTGTAGTACTTGGAGAACACCTCGTCCTTGGGCCGGTCGGGGAACACGTAGATGAGGTAACTGAGATCCCCGAGGCGGTCAGCCAAGGAGCGGATAGAGAAGTCCCTGGTGGTGAAAGGCATCAGGTTCCAGAACATCCTCTCAGCTGCAAGACAAGCGTGAGGATCATGGTGAATCCCGGAGTTTGCAGCAGCTCCTGGCTGTGCTCTGGACGTGGGCTGCGAGGTCACATCAAGCAGCAAACAGCATGTCCCACACTGCATCCCTCCCCCAGCAACAGCTGAGGATAAAGCACATGTCACCAGAAAATGGGATAAGATAGGAAACACAGCAAAGCCAAGGCAGGTCTGGCCTCATCCTGACACATTCCCCGACCATGGGGCTCTCTGGTGCTTCTCAGTTATGTGGCCCTCCAAAGGACACTCTTGTGAACAGCAACAGACTCCTTCATGGGGTCAGGCCACCCCTGGCAACCCCTGCACTGGGGAGCACCACTAACTGGATTTTGTACAGTCCATATCATTCCCCAAGCTTGGGTTGGAGGGTTCAGCCTGGTCTCTCCTCCCTGCTGCTGCCAGCATTAGGGCCTGACACAACCATGGCTGCAGTTAGCGAGGGCAGCGCCGCTCCCCATGGCACAGCCAAGGCATTCTGGGAGCTCTGGTGCTCGCCTCTTTCCTGAGGATAACTCCAGCCTGCCTGCTGTGGCAGTGCCAGTGCCCCAAGGGCATGAGGTGGCCTGGCTGGAGCCACTCGATGCAGGGATGCCAGTGCCTGGCACACACTCACAGGAGTCAAACTTCCAGGCAATGGTGATGCCACCAATCTCTGAGTCGCTGAAGCGCAGGAGGAAGGTCCCGTCGGGCTTGTTGATGAGCAGGTCGTGCGCCTGCTGCTTGTTGACGAAGCCCAGGATGGCCCTAGGCAGAGTAGGGCGTCAGGGCTTGGGGCTCGGGCCAGGCTGCACAGGGCAGGGCGGCTCTTACCCGTCATTCCAGTGCGGCTTCAAATGCTTCTTCAGCACCTCCATGACCCCGTCAAACCACTGCCAGAAGGTGTAATTCCTCCCAGGCAGGTTTTCCTGTTGAAATCTCCAGATAATGAGCACTCCTGTCAGCAGCCTCTGAGCCTCTGTTACACAGCACAGACACTGGGTGCAGCAGCAGAGACTCAGGGACTCCCAGGTGGGTATGTCCCATCCAGCCCCACAAGCACAAGCACTGGGGGGCTCTGGGCAGAGCCCAGGCCACTTACCCGGTTGAACTGAGACCAGGACACTGTGGTGCTGCTGTAGTCCTCCAGGTGGGAACTGGTGCTGTTGAAGAGCTTTTGTGCCAGGAACACCAGGTTCTCCTTGGTCAGCCCGCGGCTGCTCTGCACCTCTGCCTTGAACTTCATGTTGAGCGCCTCGCAGAGCTGTGGCCACTGCACCTTGTCGGGCACAGCGAAGGGCACACGGCCCTGGGGGCAGAGAGCATGGTCAGCTCTGCCTGATGTCCCACCAGGAGGCTGAGCCCTATTCCCACACTGGGCAGATGAGGCCTGTCCTGCCCCCACAGCACTGGCACTCACGGGCTCGGCAAAGGCGTTGTCCCAAAGCACAGTGGCCGTGGCATTGTTGTCCTGGCTCCCATGCACAATCACCACCACAGGCAGGGACAGCGTCTGCCGAGAGGAAGGAGACCGGAATGGGCTGTGGGGCACCAAGGGAGCATCACCCACGGCACCCATGTGGCCCCAGCCCAGCCCCCACTCCCGTGGGCACAGTGCCCATGGCTTGCCTAGGGCCTGCAGAAGGGACACGGTGGCTTTACCTTCACCTGGAAGACCAGCTCATTCCCACCAACACTGAACTGCGACTCAAAGAGGATGGTGAATTTCTCCTCTGTCACTGACTCAGCCCCGCGGCGATCTGAGCGCTTGATCCTCTTCAGGGACTGCAGGGACACCAGGGGTGAGCATGGAGGAACAGATGGGGACACAGTGGGACGCAAGGGGACAGGACAGGGAACCAGGGGCACTCACCATGTTGCGGAAGTGGGCACTGAGTGTCCCAGTGGCCTGGTGATACTCCATCACACAGCAGTTGTTGAGGATCTCCCCGCTGCTCTCACTGCCACAGGAATGCACACAGAGTCAGGGCACACGAGGACTGGGAGCTGTGCAAAGTGCAGCCCTTCACTTCCCCCTGCCCCTCACTACCTTGGCAGCCCCAGCCACACACCCCCAGCCCCTGGCATTACTTGCGGGTGCTCTCGTTCTTCAGCAGGGCCTTGGCTTGCTGCTCGCTGATGATGGTGGCCTTCACTTGGGGGGGGTTCATGTGCACATTCAGCTTCCCGCCCACCAGGAGCCTCACAGTGGCTGCAAACTTGGTCTGTGTCTTCAGCACTTGGGGGGGCTGCTTCTCGATGATGAAGGTGCTGGGGGGGCAAGGGAATCAGGGGGGCTGAGAAGGGGGCAGGGCCATCCTGGCCCCCCACCCAGCTGGACCCAACTTGTACCTGGTGACCAGGGCAGAGATGATGTCAGTGATGGTTCCATTCAGCTCTGACAGCATCTCCTCCACTGGGCCTGGGATCGGCAGCTGCTGGCACAGGTGCTCGGCTCGGCGGATCTGCTGCCGGTTCTGCCAGATGATCTCTGCCAGCTTCTCACACCTGGGGGGAGCAGGGCTCAGCACCCACTGGGCTCAGCACCCTGACCCATCCCACCCCACCCCACCAGGCACTCACCAGGTCTGCAGCACATCCAAGGTGCCTTCAGGTGGGCCCCCATTCCCTGCCAGCTGCTGCCGACGCTTCCACTGGATCAGCTCATCATCCAGGATGGTTGTTTGCTGCTTGCGCAGCAGCTGCAGCGTCTTCTGGTGCTTCTCAGCCAGGTCCTGCGAGGTGGGACAACATCAGGGCTGCAGGGACAGAGTCACAGGGCATCATGGGGACAGCATCATGGGGAACCAGGTGGCATCACTCACCACACGGTACTGCTGTAGTGTCTGGGCCTCACGGTGCAGCCAGGCCTCCAGTGATGCCTTCTTCTGCTGCAGTGTTGTCTCCCGTGACATGCGCTCCTGGGGGCCCAGCTGGGACAGCTGAGAGAACTGGGCTGGGGAACAGGGCATGGTGTTAAGGCTGGCCCTGCCAGGACCCCAGGCTCATGCCCCTCAGCCCCCCACCCACCTTGGAGTCGCATGTTCTCCTGGTACTGGATGATGAAGTATTCCTGTGTCTGCTGCAGCTTTTTGAGCTCATTCTCCGAGTCCTGAGTGATGAGCCGCAGCTCCTCGAAGGTCTGGTTGATCTGCAGGTGCTTCTGGGACATGGCGTCCACCAAGGAGCCAGATGGGGAAGGGCTCTGCATGGGGCACAGGGTGTGCTCAGCATAGTGAGGGGACCCCTCTCCCTCTCCTCACCCCTCCCAGCCTGCACTCACATTGTTTGCCTCCCGCACCAGCCGCTGCTCATGGTACAGGATGTGCCGGATGCAGCGCACCAGCTCCATGGGGCATCGGTCATACGTGTTCTGTGGGGAGAGCACTGCCTGAGCCAGGCACAGGGCAGGGACCCCCCTGGCCCTGCACCCCTGCCCACAGCCCCCCCACTCGCCTGCAGCTGTGTGGCGTAGTGCCCCCGCT
>NW_005054559.1:652752-656193 GCF_000277835.1 Geospiza fortis | reverse complement strand
ATCTTCAGAAGGAAGCCGTCCTCACCCGCTTGGTGGTCTGCCTTCTTCTGCAGCTCCTGGATCAGGCCCTCCAGAAGCTGGGTCGCCTTCACATTCTCCTGGGGGTTGTCAAGGTCGATGGAGTCCCTGCGTGTGGAGCAGAGCAGTGTCAGGGCACCTGTACCCTGAGGCAGCCACAGCACCCCCAGGGAAGGGCACACCCTGACCTACCATGCCTGGCTCTCGATCCACTGTGACAGGTAATGCCGCACCTCGATGGGGAAGTGCTGCCCATAGAGTGCCTGCATCTGCCTCAGGGCTTCGCCCTGGAGCTGCTGGGCCTGGATCCACACCGCCATGGTTCAGCACCTGTGGGGAGACACCCTGTCAGGGCACCAGCAGGGGACAGACAGGCACTGTGCTGCAAGGGGTCTGGCCCCAGCTGTCCCCGCACCCTCTGCAGGAGTGCCAGAGTCCCTGGTGCTGCCAGCGCTGTCTCCAGCTGCTGAAAGAAAGGGCATGCGGGGGCAGTGGACCCTGGCTCTGAGTCACCCCCTCTTTCCTACGAACAGCCCTGGGGGTGCCCAGGGCCAGGGATGTGCCTCTGCATGGCCTCTCCACATGGTTCTCATTTCCCCTCAGTGCACCACGGGATCGCAGCCATCGCTGGCCACGCGAATGAGGAAACAGGCCAGGGGGAGGAAGGGCTGCCCAGAAATCCAGGGTGACGCAGAGCAGAGGCCCCCCCTGCATCCACCCTGTTCCTGCCCACACCCTGGCAGCGCCAGCAGGCAGGAGCAGCCCCAGCCCCACGAGCCCACGTGGCACCACAGTCCCTGACAAGTCCCCAGTGCCAGGGCCCCTGTGTGCCCCAAGTCCTGGTGGAGACACACAGACCTTTCCAAAGCAGTTTTGGGGCAGCTCTGGCTCCATGCAGGGATTCCAACCACTACACAGCCTTGGCTCCCCTGGGGTCAGGCAGGGATGAGATGGTGGTGACAGCACCTCTACTAAAATCTGGTGTGTCCCCTGGGTCACCTGTGGCTAGAGAGGGCTGGAGAAACAGCCTCCAGCTGACTGTGTGAGGGTGATGTGACAGCAAGTGACACAGGAGGGTCTGGGGCGCTCAAGGTCCCCCCTGAGTGAGGAGGCAGCAGTACAGCAAACAGCATTTAGATACAATCACACTCTATCCACCTGGGATTTGGCACCACACAGAGGGGCCAGGCAGGGGCACAAGGCCTTGGACGTGTCCCAAGGCCGGGTGACCAGGCCAGAACCTGATCACTGCACTGGCTGGTGACAAGCAGAGGGGCTGAGCCAGTGGGGACTATGCTTCCCCCTCTCCCTGAAGCATTTTGTTCAGCCTCAGAAATACCAGTGGCCCACAGGGCTCCAAAAGAGCTGGTGCTGTCATACAGTGAGGGGCACATGCTGGGGGACAGTGGCAGCAGGTCCAAGTGGAGCAGCCACAGCCGGAGCCCCCGAGCCACGCACACCCGCCCCTGAACAGGAAGAGGAACAATAACCCAGAGCTGGCTAAAAATGAATTTTTCCTCTATAAAAAACGGAGGAACATTTCCACATTCACAGAAATCACCAAGCTGGAAATGCTGCTGGCAAGGAGGGGCCTGGGGAGGCAGAAGAACGCCAGCAAGGAGGAAAGGGAAGGTGGGATGGCTGACAGCAGGACATGCTGCTGTTGGAAATTGTGGATGTTTGATAAGGGGCAGAGCCAAGAACAGCCATGCCAGTGCCACTGCACCACAAAGTGACCGAAGTCCCCAGCACTGTGGGGACATCTGCACGGACACAGAGCAAACAGACACTGCCCTGCCTGTTGATAAAATGGTGATCTCTTCCCATCTCACAGTGACAAAACACTTCCTACTCCACTCTAGCATGTTGTTAAGCAACGACTCTCTGGCTGCTCCGTGGTGAGCTGGCAGGCACTGCATTTGGCCAGTGCCAGCCTGGGAGCAGGAGCACCAGCACCACATCTGCCTCTACGAAGGGCCATGGAGTGGCTGACAGGGGCAGAGCTCAGCTGGTGTGTTCCCCAAAACACCATTTGCACCAGGCTTGAGCACAACCTCCACAGACACTGTCAATGCAGCAGGACGTGCAATTTCTCCTGGGGGAAATTTGTCTCGTTTTTGTCTCACCTGGGGACAAACCAAACCTCCCCATGGGCTGCAGGGTACCCTGACCACCCCAGCACAAGCAACCAGTGCCACCTGGCATGGGCAGACTTTTGGCCCTGAGACTCAGCACAGCTGTGGCAGCAACTCTGTTTCAGCATAAGCTGGAGCACCATGGTCCCACCGTGGTCCCTTTCCAGGCAGCCCTGCCTCCTCCATCACCTTCCAGCATCACACTCCTCAGTGGCACCACCAGCTGCCCGAGGGATGGGATCCCATGACACATCCACCCCCATGTCCAGGGCCATTCACCCACCCCAGTGCCACCTCCAGCCCCAGCAGGGCCAATGCAGCCTCAAGCACTGCCACGGGTCAGCCACGCACGGCAGCCACCGGCCCCATGCACACTCCAACAACTGCAAGAGGCAGATAATTGTAGTGGTTTAGGCTACTTTGCATTTACTCGCTGGCAGCGAGCTGGAACCCACCCGTCACTGCAGCTCGGTTAACCAGCAGCACTCGACAAGCCACAGCGACGTGCTCACCAGACTTATTGCCTGTGAAGGGGCACAGGCAGCAGCTTCCCGGGGTAGGACCAGTGCTGAGGAGAGACCCCAGAGCTGTGGGGAAGGACCCCAGTAACACAGGGACTCAGCAGAGAGAAGGACATGCCAGCAGACATTTCTGCCTCTTACAGCCTCACTGCCCACTGCTGATGGGGAAGCACTGCCAAACCCAATGCAAAACAGGAGAAACCCACCCAAAAAGGGCACTCAGAAGGCCAGAGGCAGCAGCGAGGAGAGGGGAAGATGAGGAAGGTGGCAGCTCGGCTGGGGGCAGCCAGGGGACTGACATGATCACACTGGGAAAGGGTCACATGCACAGTGTTAGTAGGCACCAGCAAATCCCAAGCTGCAGGAGAGCCAGAGCACATCCGTGGGCACACAAAAGGAGGGAAATGCCTCACAGGATGAGGACGGCAGCAGCAGCTTCCCACATGCCACGGGCACGGCAAAACCCGAACACAAGCAGCAGCTACCCCGGAGCACGCTCTGCACGGGATGCTCACTGCAATCTGCCACGGAATGCTCCTGCAACAGAGCCAGCCCAAAGACCTCCTCATGAGCAGGACACCCCTGCGCTGGCGCTGGCACAGCCCCCGACAGCAGCCTCTCGCCCAGAGCCATGCCCTGAAGGGCCGGGCAGGGGCCAAGGGCTAGGCAAAGGCCTGGGGGGGGACCACTGTGCTCTGACTGTACCCCCCACCGCCCCACTCCCTCGACCCACGCAGTCCCTCGGCTCCCGCACTGCCCTTGGCCCG
>NW_005054559.1:647192-651889 GCF_000277835.1 Geospiza fortis | reverse complement strand
CTGAGCCCCTGTGGCTGGCTGAGAGCCAGGGACGGGACCCCAGGGAGCCATGCAGCAGTTGGGCATGGGGGGAGTTGGGACCCCCTGACCTGCGCCCCCCGGCTTCGCTCACATCCCCCAGCACACGGCCCTGGAGCCGAGCCTGCAGCGGGAGCACCCGGGTGATGGTGAGCAGCCCCCAGCCCTGCTCAGAGCTGGGGCACCGGCACATTGTGGAGCTAGAATAGGGGGCCGAGGGCTGCTCGCATGTTTTCCACCAGCCTGTGGTTTCCAGCTCTGGCTAGGAGGCGGCAGTGCCCACCGGCATGGGAGCGAGCTCTCTCTAGAAGCTCCGTGCTTTGATGGGGTTTGTTTGTCTCCCACAGAAAGTGGCAGCAACTGATGGCTTTGCCCCGGTGAAGAGGCAGCCGAACCATTCAGCCCACACTGGAAACATCTGTACCATGACACTCATGAAAGAGGCATGGCTGGCTCTGGTAATCCAACATGCCCCCCAAGAGCAGAGGCGACAGGCTCCACAGCAGCAGAGTAGGTAGGCAGAGGTGGAACTAGTAGCACCAGGACTGTCCAGGTGCCCCAGCAACTCTGAGAGCCAAAAGCAGAGAGTTCACACCATGAATTCATGACCTGATGCTGCCCAGAGGGGACACCAGCCCCACACAGGCAGAGATGCCCCAGCTGGGGACTGGTGCCAGGGGCATCAGTGCTGGGGGCTGCCAACAGCTCATCTTATGCCACAGGCCAGGCTCTCTGCCTGCCAGCACTTGCCACCCTTGGGAAAAGTTTCCTCCTCACTCAGATTTCTTCCAATCAGAGAGGCCCAGAAACCTGCGTCAAACCAAAACCACCAAAATACTCAGCAAAATCCCTTGAATCCAACGGCTGGAACCTCGAGAAAACCTCAGTGCACCAAGAGCCACCGTGGTGCAGCCACAGCCAGATACAGGCACTGCCCAGGCACCAGTGGGATTTCTTCAGACACAGAGCATGCAGCAGGATCAGCACTGGTGGGCAGGACACATGGTGCAGCCACATCAGCAGAGTCCAGTGCCCAACCAGCCCCATGGGCACGAGTCCAGTGTGGCTCCTGCAGGACATCCACCGTGGGGAGCCCAGTCCCTGCCAGCACTGGTGCTGCCTCCATCATAAACCCTCAGACAGGATTAGAGAGGCTGGGCAGAGCTTTAATTACTCCTGGCTCCCTGGGGCCAAGCAGCTGAATTAACTAGCTTTGGGGCTGGCACAGCAGGGAGTTGCCAGCTCAGAGTTCTGGAGCTTCCCTTGGCTTGGTGGGGGAATCCCAGGGCAGGCACAAAGCCACTGACCACCTGCAGCATCCCAGACTCTGGCCTTGCCCGGGCAGGGATGTGCAGCTGCCCCGTGCCAGGACACTCAAGGAAGGGATTTTCCCTCCACGTTAATAATGCCCAACCCCAAATCCCTGTAATGCCACGCTGAGGGCACAGCCCTGGGGTCCCACAGGTTCTGTGGCAGCCTCCTGCACTGAGGCCAAATCCATCCCAGCCCCTGGCTCGGTGCTAATCCCTGCTCAGACCTGTGCCAGCCCAGGAGGGACAGGCCGGGCGAAGGACCTGAGGATTAAGCTCATTTCAGCATCGAATTAGTCCCGATTGGGGTCTGGAGACACAATTTCATTTTCTCTGCCATGCTACAGTGAGCACACACAATGGCACTAATCCACCCACAGCCAGACTGGATTTGCTGGGCAGGACCCAGGTGGGCTGGGGGAGATGTGGGCAGCACAGGCACCAACGGCACCGCTCTGGATGCATCCATCCCCTCGGGATGATGCCATGCTCCAGCTCTCCTTGGGGCTGGGGACATGGTGCAGGAGCCTCCTCACCCCTGGCATGGCTGTCCTACAGGGCTAACCCAGCTGGCACAGCACAGGTTTTTGGATGTCTGGTGAGCGGGGAGAGACAGAAGGACACCAGAGCAGCTCCTGCATCCCCCCACTGCACTGCCAGAGTTCATCCCCAGCAGCTCTGCATGCAGAGATGCTCTTGCACCAAGTCAGCAGAGCATGATGGAGAGGAGTAAAGCCTTGCCTTTGGAAGAGGAGATACACAGACATCGAGGGATGCTGGCAGGAGGGGGGACTAGTCAGACAGAGAATAAAACAACCAACACCAGTGGTTTCTGAAACAAAGTTCTCAGTCAAATCGAGAGAGGGGTGAAGCACAGAGTGCATCCATACACACACAAATATGTCCAGGTGGGTTTTGGCTTTCCTGGCCCTGGGATGGGCTTTCCAGCCCCTGAAGCAGCAGCAGAGCCCCTGCCCCTGAGCTGCACCATAAGCCTCAGCACAGCATCTCCACAAGCAGGGCCAGAGAAGCTGCACCCCTGGGCCCACAGCCCAGCAGCACCAGGGTCGGGTATTCACACCAGAGAGGACAAAGATCATTTTACAGCATTTCCAGCTGCTGCAGGAACTTAGAACTGCCAGCAAGAGCAGCCTCTTCCTCTGCTAAAGGCTTTGCAGGGCCTTTGAGTGATAGGGACGAGAGGACAGAATGAGCACCCAGCACATGGTGGGCAGGGCTGGGTTGCTGCTCTGGCTCTCTGAGGCAGTGCTCTCCAGCCCCAGCCTTTTCCCCAGTTCCCTCCCCAGCAGAGCTGTGCTATAAACCAGCTCATAACACAAAGTTACACTGAAAGTGGAGATTGCAAAACTCACCAGTGACTGTTTGAACCGGGAATGGGCTGTGACTGTGCTGTGGTTCAGCTATGCTGCTGTGGCTGTCCCAGCTCGGCTGCACATCATTCCTGATAGAGCAGGAAGCAGGACCCAGCACTCAGGGAAGCACTGAGTGCCTGCGAGCAGCCCGTGCTCCTGGCCCCTCTGGTGCAGCCAGATGGGTTGATTCTGCTTTATCAGCAAGTCAGCTCAGCCCTATCGGCCAGGAAGCCGTGTTCACAGAGTGCCTCCCCCTCGACGTTTCCCAACGCGGCGGGAGCAGCGGCGTGCAGCAGCCTACCTTTTATCAGCCAGCAGATGTTGCTAGAACTGTTGCTGCATGTGAAATTCAGGCATGCCCAGCACCACTTGGATCCCTGCACCAGCCATGCGGTGCCAGGGTAAACACCCCCGCCCCCCTCCTCCCGGGATCAAAACACTTGGGGGTTGCAAAATAGACACCCCATGAAAGGAAAGGCATGCCACAGAAACATTACAGCTGTCGAGGCTACTTCTGCCGGAGCGTGCCGGAGCCAGCACAGCCTCCCAGGCTGGAGCTGCCTGCATGGCTGCAGAGCTGAGTCCTGACCCGTGCTGGCAAGGTGGGGACTCTAATCCTGACTCTAACCCTAACCCTAGCCATGCCCTGGCTTGCCTGAGGTGGCTGCTTCCAGGGCAGCACTCACAGTGTGTGGGACACTGCAGCCGAGCAGGCAGAGGGATGCTGTCACCAGCGCAGGTACCCAGGGGATGCTGATGTCAAGGAGATCCCATTCACCCTGCCTGCCATCCCACTGGCATCCCCGGGCTGCTGTGAAGCCTGTTGAATGTGACACACCTTACAGTCATTCCTTGCAAACTAGAAAGTAATTTCCCAGCCCACAGGACCGCTTCACTGTACTCAGCCCAAAGCAGTCGCCACTCGCCGCCCACGATGTCGCAGACTGCAGGGAGCAGGGATTTTTTGCAAGCAGGGTATCTGAGTTTTGCTATCACTCGAGAGAGAGCTGGGAAACCCCATGGCAAAGCCTTCACCGTCACTTTGGAGTCAGCACTTCCCCTGCAGCGAGGGGAAGGTCCCTCCAGAGGTTCTGTGTGCCCTGTGCTGAGCATCCCCAACTGCAGCTCCCTGAATGGTGAGAGCATCCCTGACCCTGCCCCAAAGCATTGGCCTTGGCACAAGGCAGGTGAGGCAGATCCAGTGAGGTGGCTCTAGTGACAACTGTAGGGACCCAACACCCCCAAAGCAGGGCACTGTCAAAGTGCCACAAAACACAGAGTGGGTGACAGCCACCTGTCAAGCCCTGCTCCCAGCCAGCTCTCCCATGTCCCTACCACAGGCTGTTGGCACCTCTCAGCCCACACCAGAGCTCCTCCTCCTCCTCATGATGCACCCACAGCACAGCAGGGCACAACAGAGCAGGGCATAGCAGAGCCCTCTCCAGCCCCAGAAATGAGCAGCTCCCTAGGAACAGTTCTAAAACCCAGGGAGACAGTCTCCATCTTCACATCCAGCACCTCGGAACCACATCAGGTCAGGCTGCAATCCTGATGGCTTCAGGAGCACAAGGACTTGGGCCAGGAGTCGGGACCTGGAGGGGAGAGCTCCCACCGTGGAGGGCTGGATCCTGGTGCCCATGGCAGTGGTGAGGCTCTGTGGAGCACCTCATTGTGCCTGCACTAAGTGCCCCCTCGCATGCCACTGCTGGGGCTCACACTGCTCCGGACACAGGCACGAGCACTGCAGGGACCCGCAGGCAGCCAGCAGTGAGCCAGCCCACAGCCAGGAATGTCCTGCTCTAACCAAGGGCCCCACAAGCCAGGAACATCGTGTGCCATGCCCCTGCCAGGGCAAACCACGCGGAGCTACCCTGAGCCCAGCCCTGTCTCCCCAGGCACTGTCACCAAACCGCTACTGGTCACCGGCCCGGTGCCACGGGGTGCCCAGCACGGTGCACGGAGAATTGAACGAGCCAACAGCCCCGGCCCACCGGCG
>NW_005054559.1:635442-646315 GCF_000277835.1 Geospiza fortis | reverse complement strand
GGCACTGGGCAACAGCACCAGGTAATAATGGCACTGAGTGACGGCACCGGGCACCGGGTAACGGGGCCGGTACCGGGCACAGGATAATGGCATCAGGCAGTGGCGCTGAGTGACGGTACCGGGCACCAGCGCAGGTTAATGCCACCAGCACCAGGTAATGGCACAGGGTGTCATAAGTGAGTAGTGGCTCTAGCACTAGAATCCAAAACAGCTTCAGGCTTCAACGCCAGCAGCTCTGGCAGGACACAAACCAGCACCAGAACTTGGCAGTAAGCACCAGGGGAGCCCAAAGCAGCACCAAGCCTTGGTTCTGGGAGCAGGAGTGACCAAGTCAGTACCAGGTGGCCACAGACGTGGCTTCAGGGCTGCCTTGTGCTGACACCGGGCCCTCTGTGTGAAGCAGCCCTGGCTGCACGGTGCTCGTTCCCACCAGAGGCCTGGGCTGACACTTTGCAGCTACGTGCATGGCCAAGATCCCCAGTGCTGCCACAGCCTCAGGCACCTGCTGAGACAGGACGCTGCATCCCCTTCTCCCAAGCTGCCACATCCCCTGAGAGCTGTGAGGGGACCCAAGGCACTGCCAGCTCCTCTGCAGTTGCTCAAACAGGGAAAGTTAACAGCAGCCATAAGAAAACCATCCTGAGGAGCTCTTGCACAGCTGGCAGGCGCAGCAGACTCCTCGTGGCAGCACTGGCACCCCAGGGCAGGGGGTACCCTGGTGACGGGCAGCCCGGGGTGCGGCTGCCGTGTGGTGATGGGCAGAGGTGGCGGCAGGAAGCAATACTGGGTGTGCTCGTTCTGCCCCAGCGCTTGCACCCACCGCATGGGATCTCCTGGGCTTTCACTTTCGCTACCAGCTCATGTAAGATAGACAGAATTATGTCTTCTGTGGCCTGAAAAAACTCCGGAGGGAAATTCAGCAAACGCAGGTCCCTCTCCTGCTCTGGGCTGGTAGGAGCAGGGGTGACCCGTCCCCAGTGGGAATCCAGGGAGGAGGGGCTCGTCTGTCCTTGTGCCAGCGCTGGCACAGGATCTCTATCAGGCAGCTGATGCACCAGCAAATCACTTGGCCACTGTGTCAGAGCACAGCCCCAAGTTCCCACCTCTCTACTGCTTTTGTGCTCTTGTGCTAAAGTCCTCCAGCTCCAGCTCGGGCTACTCACACAGGAGCCTCATCCAGCTCCACACTTCCAAGAGATAAATACCTGTGGGCTGGGCAGGCACCAGCCCAGCACCTGCTCCATGCAAACACCAGCCACAAAACGGTGCTTTCCAGCTTGCCAGCCCCACTCCGTGCCTGGAGCAGCCTTGGTGAATGACTGAGTGAGTGACTCCAGCCCCAACAGCCCCCAGCTCCCACCAAACGTTTTGCTGCCTGCGCTCACCAGCTTGGGAGAATCTCACGCACAAAGGCTGATACATCGCTGCTGAGCCGCTGCCAGCAGAGCCCTGGCTGCACTTCCCAGTGCTCCTCTCACTCCAGATCTCACAGAAAGGTGAGCTGGGACCCTGGCAAGCAGGGACAGGCAGCCAACGTGAAGCCAGCAGCTCCCACACTGTCTGTATTCAATGAGACACAAGAAAAGGAGCAGAGAAGGCAGCGCAGGGCCCTGGTGCCTGCCCACCCTGCTCGGCTGGGACGCTCTTGCTCGGGTGAGTTGCATCATGGACATGCAGCTTTCACAATCCCTGGCCCACATAACCCATTGGAGCAGGCAGCCAGGCGGGCACTGGCTGCTCAGGCCAGAGAATCAAGGTCACACACAATGTCTGTGCCTGCCGGGGCTCTGTCTGGGCACCACAGATCCAGGGGTAGCTGGAGGATCCCAGGGACACGGCACTCCCTGTGCCAGAGACCTGCACAGCTACACATGCTTGGGAGAGCTGGGAGATGAACACAAAACACCCTCTCATTTCCCTCCTTTCTCCCTCCCCTTTCTGCTACGAAAGGGGGGAAAAAAGGAAAAATAAATTAGTGTTGGGAGAGAAAGTGGAGAGTGCTCCATGCTGAGAGGGCAAATGGAATCCAATAAAATCCAATCCAATCCAATCACTATTTGTTTTCACCAGGTCCCAAGGAAGACTCTGAGCTGGCTGGTGTGGATGTTACCAGGAGAAATTCTTCCTTTCCAGAGGAAAAGAGCAGAAGAACAGTGACTGCAGCAGTGACCGATGGAGAGGCTGCCCCTGGAGCTGCCCCAGCTCCACCCCAGCGATTCCCCGAAGCGATCTTAGCTCTGCCCCGGTTCTCTTTGTGCCTCAGAGAGTCTCGGAAGCCTCTGGGAAGGTGAGCACGATCCGGGCTGAGCCGCAGCCGGACGCACGGGCACCTCGCATGAGCTCAGCAGGATGCCGAATGACGCCGCGCATTCCGGGGACGGAGGGAGTCTGGAGCTTCGTAATGGATTTCCGAGAAAATTGCCTCTGTGCTTGGAGCGGGAGCGCAAAGAGTGCAGGCGGAACGGCCTTTCTCTCTAAGTGGCATCTCAAGGGTCTTAATTATTACTCAGGAGTGGAAACATTTATTTAGGCGGCTCTGGAGAGGCCCTGACGCTTTTGGCTACTGGCCGCCGGGCACATCCTGTATGCGAGGATCCTCTGCAATGCTCCCCGCTGCTCCCGGGATGTGCAGAGGGCTTGGACAGAGCACAAACACCCAACCACGTCACCTGCGGGCAGGACACGGCCTCGGCTCCATCCCCTCCTGCTTACCGGGAACCAGGAGCTCTCAGGGGGGAGCCCAGCCCCAACCCATCCCTGCTTTGCATCCCTCACACTCCCAGGTCTCAAAACAAAACCCCGTTGTGATAATGCAGCCCAGCTAATGTGAAACAGATGAATCCCCACATTAGTCACAGATTCACATCTTCCCACAAAGGTCCCACTGGAGAGCCAGTGTGGATGGGCCCTGCGGGGTTCCAGCCCTGCTGCTGGTGCAAGAGGCAGCCTGGGAACGGTGAGGGGGACAGGGCAGCAGCACAGACCCTGCCAGAACCCGGCCACCCATGGGCAGCACACGACTTGGAGCCGTGGGCAGGGCAAAGCAGGGGCACCAGAGATGTTTGTCACTGGCACAGGCTCAGCCTGGTGGTGCCCAGTGCCAGGAGGAGGGGACGATCTGCTCCAGCGAAAAAACGGAAATGACATTTTGTCCAAAGGGGAATTTCCACAGGAAACCTCTGCCTCCAGCCACTCGGATGGGGCTGGGAACAACCCAGCAAACGCTTGGCCTCAGCAGCCAAGCAGTGCCATTGCTTGGGCAAAGACTCCATAGCTCCTCCTGCTAGGAAAGAACACCCAATTTCTGCTACTGGAACGGCCAGAAGAGTGAGAGCCCGACTGGGTCTGCAGAGGGCACCAGAACCCCCCATCAGCTCAGTGAGTATCTCTGCACCTGAGGGGGCACGGGGGGGCACCCACAGCCCAGCTGGCACCAAGGGCACAATTATCTCCTGCCCACCCCAGTGCCAGGGCTGGCTGGGGGCATCAGCAGCACAGCACCAGGGCTGCACTTGGCCCTCACCCCACGCTGGTGCATCCCAGCATCCCTGCACATCCCCATGCATCCCCGTGCTCTCCCTGCATCCCTGCTCTCCCTTGCAGAGCTCAGGTTGCCACAGTAACCACTCAGTCCCAGCTGCTCCAGCCACCAACGTGCTGCCACAGGTCAGCCCGGTGCAGCAGCTGCAGCAGGGCCAGGGCCCTTCACCCCGTGTCAGGGTGAGCAGAGCCCTCGGTGCTGGTGCCACCACTGCACTGTGAGCCAGGATGGGACACCTGTAGGGCAGGTTTTTCCCTCCTGGAATGGCTGGGAGGTGGTGTTTTTGGTGATCACAGTGTGCTGGAGCTCTGGGTCGGACCTCTGCCACATGTGGCAGTGGAAGCCACCACTGGTTGGCTCTGCTCTGCTGTGTATTTATCTGAGTGTGACGCAATATTTATTTGACTGTTGTGTTCTGAGCACTGGAAGCAGGCATTGGGATGGCTCTTGACTTGGCCAGCAGTGCCATGTGCTCTGCAGCTCAGCACGTGTTGCTGTGGGAAGATCCCACCCAGCACCTGGGAGGGCAGAGGGGACCCTTAGGCTGGTCCTCGGGCTGAGATCTGGGGGGGTCTCTGCCTCCCACCCCTCACTGCAGCCCTGCTCATTCAGCTGCTTGGCTCTGGAGCTGCAGATAAACTGTGTTCTCTCTAATCCCTGTCTGCTGCCTTATTCCCAAGGACTGTCACTATTGCACAGCTCAGACACCCCAGGTACCAGTGGGACCCTGCCTGAGCCCCTGCTCTGGAGTGCCCCTGGCCCAGGGCTGCCCTGGCAGGTGGCTGCCCATCCCCACAGGGCTGCCCTGCGCCCGTCACGCATCCCAAGCGGATTATCTGCATTTGGAAACCCCTAATCCATTTGCACGCTTGGCTCAGACACTGTCCCCACTCCTCCCCACTGTGCTGCAGGCCTGGGCAAGGAGCAAAGCCACCCTGTGACCTCCTTTTGGAGCCACAAACAACCTCCTGCCCCAGCACAGGCAGAGAGCAAGGGCTGCAGGGCTGACTGGGGCAGGAGGAAGGGGACAGGATGCTGGCAAGTATCCCTTGCCCCAGTTGCTGCTGGTTTCTCCAGCACAGGGACCTTCCCTGGGCACTTTCTCCTGCTGCCCATCAGGCTCCAGGAGTTCCCAGCCTGCTGCTCCCCAGAGCATTGACAGCAGGAGCTCTGAGGTGGGAGCAGTGGCCCCTTGACCCCATCACTCAGGGCTGGGGCAGGTGCCAACAGGGATGCAGTGGGGCCAGGGAGATAAGGAACCCCTGATCTGCAGGCACAGGAATGAAACACCACGTTCCTGACACCAACTGGTTGTGGCAACGCCAGGGGTTGCAGATGGGTAAGAAAATTCCTTAGTCCTGGGTTCTCAACCCCACCCTGCAGCTGCCAGAGGGGAGCTGGTACCTGCCAGGGCAGGAGAAGGGGGTCTGGGCCTCATTCCTTTGTGAGCTGCCCCCCACCTGCAGCACCTGGGCTGCACCACTGAGACAGGCAATGATCCGACACAACTGCCTTGAGAGCAGGGATGGGTTTGTGGGGCCTGGGCAGAGCCCTGGCTTGGTTTGACAGTGAAATGCAGTGGGGCTGGTTCCCAAAGCAGGAACATGGTCAGCTCAGCCCTAAGCAGGATGCTCCAGGGCACACAGAGGGCAGAGAAGGCTCCAGTGCACCTCCAGTGCCTCAACTGATGCAGCACGGCCAGTTCCACATGACCTGCACGAACAATCCCCCTAATCCTGCTCTGACAGAGAAATAATCTCTCCCTCTTGGCCTCATCAGAGCACAAACCCTGGAATGATCCTGTTCATGGTTCCTCACATCCACGTGGTATTGCAGAGGGCTAGGGGTGCAAGGGCTGCGGTGGGCTCCACCAGGGCTGTGTGTGCAAAGCGTGTCACTGTCACCAGCCTCACACACCCATCAAGCCATGCCTTGCAGAGCCTGGCACCCCCTGCCCATCACCCCCCAGGGCAGAAGCACTCACAGGGGCCCCTCTGCAGCCCCAGGCTGAGAGCAGCCAGAGCAGGGCCCCAGCGCTGCCGTGCCCTCCCACGCTGGCACCGGCATTTCCTTTACACAACTGGAGGAGACCCGGGCGCGTCTCTGGGGCAGAGAAAGCAACCACGGGCTGGGGCAGGGCCGCTGCCCCCTGGCTGCCCTGGGAAGGGCCCCGCAGCCCCGGGAAGGGGCAGGGGCCCCACGCCCCCGGGCCGGACAGGCAGAGCCCAGCTCGCACCCCACAGCACGTCGCTTCAGGGCCTTTATTTCGGAGAAAGTTAAAGCCTGAAGATACAGCAATAAAATATACAAAAAAATAAAATTTTTTTACAGTATTGAATGCTGCCAGGGACTGCGGCCGGAGGCAGTGAGCGAGCAGAGGGGCAAAGGGCCCTCATCGCCCCTGAGCAGCCCCAGGGCCAGCCACAAACCCCCCTCCTGCTCCCACACAGCTTGGAGGGGCTTGCCCAGACCCCGCAGCCATGGGGATCCTCCCCCTGCCCTCTGGTTCCCTGCCATCAGCTGTGATGCAACTCGGAGGGAGCAGCTCTCCCACTGCCTCCCCCACCCCTCCACTGCTCATCCGTGTCTGTTTGCCCACTGCATGGAAAGGGCAGGAGGGCTCCCCCAGTCCTGTTAAATGCAGGACCAACCCCCCAAAATTCAAGACACTGCCCTTCACAACACCCCTGTCAGTCCTGCATTGCCCCACAGCAGGTTCCTCTCCTCACATCCACCTGTTCCCTTCAACTCTTGACCTTCCCACCTTAACTGTGAGGGCCAACCTCCAACAGAAATGCCACATGAAGCCCCCATGAAGCTGCAGACCCCATGCCTGGCCCCTCACAACTCACAAAGAAAGGGTCAGGGTCAGGCCAGGTGCCCCACTGGCAGCAGTGCTGGCTCCCCCAGTTCCTCAGGGTCCAACTGGTCTAACTCAGCACAGTGCTGGAAGCAAGACCATGCTCCCAGCACCAGCCTGGCCACAGGGAAGCCAGGACGGCCCCTGTGGCTTCACCCAGCTCCCAAAATGGGCCACAGCTGCAAATGCTGTTTACACACAGGTGCCATTACTGGGTAGCAGCACTGCCCTACCCCAGGGACACCAGCCATCCCAAAAGGAGCCCGGGCTGCTGGCATTGGCCAGGTCACTGTGCCCAAAGCAGGAAGCTGGGGACAAGCACAAGCAGCTCCTGAACCTCTGGGCTCCCAGCAAACCCAGGCTGAGTCCAGCAGGGGCAGTGCCTGCTGAGCCCAGGGTGGGAGCACCTGGATACATCCACCTGCAGCTCCGAGCCCTGTCCTGGTCATCCTGGCCAAAACCAGGGCCAGGTGCGTGCAGAGAGGGGACTCACCCCAGCACCCTGCAAGCTCTAGGACGTGCTGGGAGCAGCAGGGCAGACCCTGCCACATGGCAAATCCCCTCTGCAATTCCAGATTTGTGGGTTTGGGTGCGGGCACAGTCAGGGCAACACCTTCCAGCAGCGGGACCGGGGCTGTGGAAGCGTTTGTAGGAACTGTGGCTGCAATCGGAGGCAAATAGGCACTTGAATGAGCAAAAATAATAGAAAACTGTTATGGAAGGAAATAGAAAAAGGTTCATCCCCCTCCCCCAGAGATGAGCTGCACCACCCCAGAGAGGGGCTGCGCTGTTGGGTGAGGTGAGGACCTGACCCATGCAGGGACCCTGGCCCCCAGCAGTTCCTGGAGCAGCTGCAGCCGAGTGGGACAAATCCAGGGGAGGCTCTGGAGGTGGGAAGGCTGAGCTGCAGCCCCTCACATGGGCGAGGACGCGCACTCTGGGGTCAGCTCCATGTCGAAGGTCAGCGACTCTGCGGGCAGACACAGGCAGGGTTACGGGGCCCTGGGTGTGGGCTGGCAGCCAGAGCCCCCTGGAGCCCCCCCAGACTCACCAAACTGCCCGCCCGCGTTGCTCTCCGCGCCCTCGCTGCTGCTGCCGAACTGCATGAGCGAGTCCAGCGTGCGCGGGGACATGGGCAGGTCGATGGTGTTGCTGAAGGAGGTGCTGTCCGAGAGAGAAGAAGCACAGAAAGCTCCACATGAGGGCCTGGCCAGAGCTCTCTAACACCCCCTGTACCCGCTGAGGGGCCCCCAGAGCTCTCCAGAGGAAAGGGGCCCCGGAGGGGAAGAACGGGGCTGTGGTTTGGGCAGCAGCCGGAGCCTGGCTCAGGCCCCACCGTCACCCCAGGCTGGGAACCCCACAGGAACCAAGCAAAGCTCAGACAGAGGTGGAAAGAAAGGAAGGAAACCTCTCCCTTCAGCAAGGCTCAGCACACAAACACCCTCCAAGCACAGCTCCCAGGAACACTCACGGGGTGACACAGATGAACTTGGTCTTCAGGTATGGAGCAGCACCTGCAAGGAGGGAGAAGCTTCATCAGCACCCACCCGAGGACAAATCCTTCTCTCTGCCCCCCAGAACACAGGCAGTGCCCACCCTCTGCCCCATGGCTGGTCCCACACTGTGGCTGTGCCCTCCAGGGATGACACAGGTTCCTGGCTGGGCCAGAGCTTCCCTGTGACAAAGGAGCCACAGAAAGTCAACGACTACCTGAGTCCGTGGCTTCCGAGTGTTCCTGGCTCTCAGAGCGGCAGTACTTCCCAAATGCCTCCTCCTTGGGGATATCTGGGTACAGGTACACCAGAGGGGACACCAGGATGTTGGTGGCATCCATGATCTTGTAGCCCATGATGATCTCAGCAAAGGACATGTTGTTGAGCTGCTGCTTGGTGTAAGGCTCCACCGACTGGATCTGCGTCTTCCCTGTGCAAGGAAGGAGAATTTTGGCACAGAACAAAGGCAGACACCTTCAGACACCCCCAGAGCAATAGGAACAAGCTGGGCCTGGGGCACACAGCAGACCACAGGGCAGGACTGCGATCTGACTGTGTTCAGTGCCATAGAAAACTGTGCCCATGGGCAGCACGTGGGCACAGACACCCAGAAGGCAAAGACCAGCAAAGGGCAGCCAGGCTCAGAAGCTAACCCACACAAACAGCTTGTTGGGACAAGGACAGATGCTTATGAGGGCATCCAAGCCCCCTCTGGAAGCTGGAATGTCAAGCCAGGCACCCAGGGTAGAGCTCGTACCACTGATGTCCTTCTCCACCCAGGTGAAGGTGATGCCACCCTCCTTGCTGCTCTCACTGAAGCGCAGCAGAAAGGTCCCTGGGGGCTTGGTGCTCAGGATGGCTCGCTCCCGCTCCTTGCTGATGAAGCCCATGATGTACCTGGGCAGGAGGAAGCAAGAACAACAAATGGGGGTCAGGGCACAGGAGCAGCTCCTCCAGGATGTTAAGTCCTGCCAGCTCTGCTCAACAGCACAACTCAGCCTGGCCACTGACATTTTATGGGTTCCCAGGTGAGTTTTCACTCTGAAACAGCAAAAAGTATCCCAGGACAGCACACCTGGCACATGGACAGGCACCCCACGCCATCAGGGTGGAACCTGTGGGACTCTTCCAAGGCCCAGCCTAACCTCAGGCTCTGGGCTGGCACTCACCCTTCGTTCCACAGTGCCAGGATGTACTTCTTCACCAAGTCAATGATGTTATCCAGCCAGACCCAGAAAGAGAAGCCTTTGCCAGCCATGTTCTCCTGGGGAAAAGGCAGAGAGGCTGCTAGCACAGCTTGGAAGGAGGGAACAGCCAAGGAAAGGTGCTCAGGGAAGAGAGGAAATTCTACCTTGCAGAACTTGGCCCAAGTGATCTGACAGCCAGAGTAATTCACACCTGGTCCTGGAAGAGAAAAAAAAGAACACAACCATTTAAATAGAGCTGTCCTTCCAAAGACACCACTTCCAGGGTTTGTGCCATTTGGGAGAAAACCAAGCACCTGAAAATGACTCAGGCCAAAACACAGGACCTCCCTCTTGGCTGACATGTACAGGTGGGGAATCACACCAGGGGACAAAGGGATGGGCAGGACACCCTGGCACGTCAGGCCACTCTTACCCAGCAGTTTCTCTGCCAGCGTGGTCAGCTGCTCGATGCTGAGCCCGCGCTTGGTGGTGGAGGAGAACTGCCAGCTCAGCACCTCTGCCACCTGGTCCCAGGTCCCAATGGGGGGCTTGGTGAAGAAGTTCACGTTCTGCACGAGGGAACACACAGCCCTGAGTGGCACATGGGGCAGGAGGAGGGCCGGGTACAGCCTCAGCCTTGCTCTCCAGCCTCAGTTTCCCTCTCTCACTGTGACACCCCCATCCTGACACGTGCCCTGCTGCACTCCCACACCAGCCCTACCTTGGGGTTGTTGGTCAGCATGTTGTACCACAGGATGGATGCCCAGGCATTGGGCATCTGGCAGATGTTGGAGATGACCACCACAGGCAGCGAATGGGTCTGCAAAGAGAGGATGTCACCATGGGTTGAGACAACTCCCAGGGCTCCACCCAGACCCACGGTGGTGAGTGCAGTGACCCAAGCCTCACCTCCAGGTCGATCTTCAGCCCCTGGTGATACACCTCTGTCTCAAAAGTGATGAGGTGCAGCTCCTCAGTGACTATCAGCGAGGCCTGGGGCAGAAGGACACACCATGAGCACCACAGAACACCCACCCTGAACCCAACACACAACCACCAGACCCAGCACAGCTGCTGGGGCTGGCCTGGCAAGCTGCCAACGTGCCAATCAGTGCTGGTGGACCTCCTGCATCCCCTCCAGGCTCAGCTGCCCCTGGCAATGGCCAGGCCCCCTCCCAGGGCCCCTGACACTCACATCACAGTTGGCTCGGCCTCCATTCCCACAGCGCTGCTCCCTCAGGGTCTGCAGAGAGAGGGACAGGCTGCAGCAGCACCACCAGGACACCTGGCTGTACAGGAGCAGCCCAGGAGCCCATGGTACCCACCAGGTGTTTGAACTCTGCTGAGAGGCTGCCATTGTTTGACTCCTCCATGTTCATCACCTTGGTGTTGGTCCCCAGGATGTTAAACTTGCGGGACCTGGCAAGAGGACAGAGTCAGGCTGGCAGGGCAGTCTTGGAGTGAATGTGTGGTGGGATGTTTGCCAGAAATAAAAGCAGAAACAAGAAATAAGGACAAAGCAAACACTTACCCTCGAAGTGCAGCAACGTCCCCAGAGTCCCTAGAAAAGGGGAAACAGACACCAGGTCATGGCTGTGGCCTTCCCACCCTGATGCAGACAAGCTGCTGTGTGGTGCCAGCTGCATCCCAGCACAAGTCCCATGAGCCCCACAGGCCTTCCCCCCACGTGGGGGTGAACCCTCAGAACTGAGCACCACCCTGCACCCTCCCCTTCAACTGGGGGCCACACTGGCCCTTGTTGTGGAGATTGAGCCCAGTCCAGGGGCAGCAG
>NW_005054559.1:631522-635432 GCF_000277835.1 Geospiza fortis | reverse complement strand
ATCCCAGTTATCCCACCCTGTGCCACTGGAAGGGAAGCACAGGACTCACTTGTCAATGCAGACTTTGATTTTCAGCTGATAGTTCAGCTCTGGGAACTTGACCAACAACCTGCAAGAGTCAGCAGACACAGAGCATGAACATGCTGTGCACAGAAAGTGCTCCTGTTCCACAGGGCACCTGGCACAGCCAGCAGCATGGACCAGCTCCTGTGGCAGCCCTGGGCACACCTTCACACAGCCCTGGCACCTGTCCCCAGAGCCAGGGAGGTGCTGGTACTCCTTTGAATATCCCAAGGAGCTCATTTGGGCTGCTGACAGCCCAGGCCAGGCTCTGAACAAACACCCTGCACACCACTCTGGGCCAGAGGCTGCCACAGAGGCAGCTGGGAAAGGGCAAGGAAGCTCCAGGCAGAGCCTGGTGTCAGAGCATGGCAGGGAACATGGCCCAGGCTGAGCAGCAGCCGGCCAGGGATGTGCTGATGCTTCCCACCCCCACAACAGGATTTACCAGAACCCAGCAGATCCCCAGCCAGCCTGCACTGAGTCATGTGGGCAGCACTCCAGCCCTCTGGGATCATCCTTCTGGGATCTATCCTGCTGGTATCCATCCCTTCCCAGCACGGCGGCTGCATCTGCAGCAGCATCTTCAGAGAGTGACCCCAGGCTGCCCTCCCTGCTCAGCTCCCCTCCCTCACCTGTGGGGAGGCACCCACCTGACTTTGGTGGTGAACTGCACACCTGTCTTGATGACCAGGGGCCGGTCAGGGTGCATGGGCATGCAGGGCTGCCTCTCCACCACAAAAGCACTGCAGGAACAGCACAGAGACCACAGTCAGACCTCACTGCCCACCCTCCACCCACGGCCATGCAGCTCCCACCTGCTCTCAGCACCTTTTCATCAGGTTCCTGAACAGCTCCACAATGCGCTCCTCCAGCATGGGCCGGTGCTGGACGATTGGGTCACCCTTGTAGGACACTTTTTGCTGCAGTTCTTCCAACTTCTTGATCTGCTGCCGGGTCTGTAGCTGTGATTCAGCGAGGGAGGTTATCCTAGGGGAGCAGGGAGAACCAGCATTAGCTCTGGCTGCCAAGCCCACACTGTCCAGCCTGCAGAGCCCTCCTCTTCCCATGCAGGAACACAATCTCCATGCCAAGCCAGTCAAGAACTGAGTGTGTCTGTGGCTCCAAGGCCAGAGCATTTTTCTAGGCCATGCATTACAAACAAAACCTGCACATGCCCAGGTGACTCCAAGGCCATAAACTTTCCAGCAGCCTCAGAATCCCCCAGGCACAGAGCTGGGGACAGTGGGACACCTTCCCAGCACCAGCATGGCTCAGTCTAAGCTGCAGGCTACATTCACACGTGCAAACATCAGAAATGTCCATTTTGCAAGGACAGTTCCAGAGAGCAAGAGCTCATTTCCACAGCAGGTGTCTGAGTGCCACTGCTCTGGGCACTGACACAGTCCCAGGCAGCTCTCACCAGTTCTCAAGCCTGTCCAGGCAGATATTGGGTGGGCCACCAATGCAGGCAATCTGCTGTCTCCTCTTCCAGTCTGCCAGTTCCTCATCTGCCAGCATCTTCTGCACATATTCCATGGCAGACAGCAGCCCAGCCAGCTCGCTCACTATGCCCTGCCAGGAGAGAAAGCAGAACCTTCAGCACGCTGTGAGTTCCCCCACAGACCCACAAGTTTCACATTCACAAGCAAGGAAGAAGTCACCCAGGGCTGTGCTTGCTGCACTGCTCCTGGTTCTGGCCATGCAGGAGCTACTAAACTCCAGCCCTGAAGAAGGGGGATCTGCACCTATTGCCAGCTGGGGCTATGTACAAATCACAAACGGGATGGAATTGCTGAGGAACATGCTTTGAGCTTGTTTTTTCAGCATCAGTCTCATTACATGGTTATGACAATGGGAAGATGCCACCAGCTCACATCTTAGGCAGCAGACAAAGAACTTAATGTTACAACTTACTTTAAAAGTTTTTTGACCAATCACACAAAAAGCACATTGACAGTAGTTCTATCCAACCACTATAAGCACACGTACCTTTGGTTAAAACAATGCTTGCTTCCTTCAAATACAATACCTGCTTGTAAACCCAAAACCCTCTCATTTTATAGATTCCCATGTGCACCCAGAGCAATCTGGAGGGCCAGCTGCCCCTCTTACCCTGCGCATCTGGTCCAGTGCTGTCAGCATTTGCTCCAGCTGCTGCATCTTCTGCCGGGTCACTGACTGGTTGTTGCCGTTCAGGTCCTGCATGTCTGTGCAGAGGTGAGAAGCTTCAGCCACACTCTTCACACCTCCTCAAGTGCCACAACAACACAACACTTGCACAGCAAAGTGCAGGCACCCTACAGCCAAGCAGGAATCTGGCACAGCCTCCAAGCAGCTCCGTGGCTCTCCTGCACCCACAGAGGCCAATCCCTCCCCACCCTGCTGCTGTGCTTACAGCAAAGCTTAGTTCAGCTTCCCCAAGGGCAGCATCCTTGGCAGAAACAGAAGACCAGGTTTATCCAATTGCCATGCAAATGGGCTGAGAATGAGCACATTCCCTCTGGGAGTGGAGGTTGGAACACCTCTCCAACAAGTTTCCTTGCAGGAACACACTGTGGTTTGCAGATGCTAATGAGCTGTCATTACCTCCTTGGCTTTTCAAAGTCTTGTAGTTAAAATCAAAGTCATCCTGGAGATTCTCCACCACTTTCATCTTCTGCTCCAGATCCTGGAAGGCAAGAAATGTGATTTCACTCACAGCACTCAAGAATTGTGGCGGGGAGAGCTGCTGAAGGTGCCCAGGCAGACACATACCTGCACTCTCTTCCTGACATCCTGCAGGTGCTGCTCCAGCATCTGCTGCTTCTCTGTCACCACAGCTGCTGTGGGATGTGTTGCCTGTCCCCCTTGCTGCAGAGGGGACAAGAAGGGCATAAGGACAGGGCTGTAACCTGGGGATGCTCCCTTCCAGCCTGAGGAGGTTCTGCAGGGTCCTCAGCCCATCCTTAACACACACTGGCAGCTGGCTGCTCGCTTCAGCACCAGCTCCAGGGCAGCACAGGAGAGGAGAGATGGAGACACTCAGCCAGAACACCCAGGCTGTGTCCTGGCTCTCAGGAATCAGGATGGCCAGGACCAGGAGGCCCTGGGATACGTGGCCACTGACCTGGGCTGCAGTAGCAGCTGTCTGGAGGAGCCGGGACTCTTCCCAGAGGCAGCGAGCCACGATGCGGGCGATTTCCATTGGCTTCTCCAGGTATCTGCTCTGTAAAGGGTCAAACAGGGTCAGCAGGCTCAAGGCAACTCCTAGGATCTCCACATCAGGGCTGTGGATGGTGAGCTGCGCCAAGGAATCACTCAGACCCTCACCAGCTCCCCCACTGTCAGAATCAGGACATCCCTCTGGCTATCCTGGATTGCCCAAACCCCTGCCAGGGGGCTCAGAGACCCTGGCACACAGCTCAAGACACCTGTGACTTTGATTATGACCCATGGAAAAAATTATCAACCTTAGATGAGGATCTGCAAGCCACGAAAGTCTAAGTAAAATAACAGTTAGCTTGTCACAGGGTGAAAAATAGATTTTTGGGGTTTTTGGAATGGGGGTTCAGGAGGCAAGAAGGAGGGATTATAATAATAATTAGTTTGTCACAGGGTGAAAAATAGATTTTTGGGGTTTTTAGAATGGGGATTCAGGAGGAATCTGGGTGTGTCCAGCCTTTCTCCTTCTTCTTGGCCTCCATCTTCTGCTGTGATGTTGGCACTTTTGGATTGGTTTAGAGTAGAAGCTCACTGTCTAACACAGGTGACAGGTATTGGGAAGTTATGGTAAATAATGTACATGTAGTTTTTAGTATAAAAAGATAACACCAGCGTGCCTCTGTCTGACCTGCTGCACGGACCTCGA
>NW_005054559.1:627636-631509 GCF_000277835.1 Geospiza fortis | reverse complement strand
ACAGGCCAGAGAAAGAATTTTATAGATATGAAACAATAAACAACCTTGAGAACGAGAATAGAAAAGTTCTGACTCTTCAACAGCTGGGCTGGGAAAAGAGATTCTCTAACACATCTGGGGGTCACTGTGAGCAGCAGAAACCCCGAGACCCCACCATGCTGGCAGCTCCCAGCTCACCTGCAGGAACTGCTTGATGCGGCGCAGGTTGTGCTGGTAGAGGACATTGGACTCCTGCAGGAAGCGGCTGTACTGCTGGTCAATCTCCCCCAGCAGGTTGTGGAACACCAGCGTGGCGTGCGACTCCTTGCTGGCAGCATAGGCCCTGTGCAGGGGAGAGAGAGCCCTGAGTGCCTGGCATGGGGCAAGGGGGAAAGCAGGGGGGCTCTGCTCACACCCAGCACCCCCTGTGCAACTTACAGAATCACTGAATCATTTAGGAAGGAAAAGAACTCTAAGATGAAGTCCAGCTGGTGACTAATCACCATCTGGTCAAGCAGACCAGGCAGATGGTGCACACCAGCACCTGATGTCTGTGAGCACATCCCACATGCTCATGGACAGGACGCAGCCATCAGAGCTCTGTGTCAGCCCCCTCTACAACAGAGGTCAGTGTTAGCCAGCCCTGCATGGGGACATCCCCCTGCTTTTCCCGGCCCAGGGTCTAACACAGTGCACAAAATCCCACTAAATTCACAGTCCTGCTTCCCTTGATGCCACATGAGCCCCAGAAAGAGAGGCCAGTCCCATCACCAGGGGAGCAGGGGAAGTGACAGAGCTCCTCCAGCCCACCTGAGCCCCTGCAGGTGGGTGTTATGAGCAAAGTCCCCTGAGTGGCATTTGAAAAGGCCTTACCAGTCCTGGCTTTCAATCCAGGGGGCCAGGAACTGCCGGAGCTCCATGGGGAAGCTGTCGCTGTAGAGCTGGTGGAGCTGCTCCAGGTAGCGCGTGTCGAGCTGCTGCAGCTGGTTCCACTGCGCCATCCTGGCCAGCTCGGGAGACCTGAGGGGTGGAAACACAGCTGGCTCAGAGCTGGCTCCTGCCAGGACCCAGCTGTGACCCTGAAAAGGGTTCTTCTCTCTGGTCAGAACCAGAGACAGCCAGGGCACGGTGCTCCAGGACAGCTGGCATGGGCAGGCTGGCCACTGGCAACAGGTAGGAATGAGGATTTAATCTGGTCTCAAAGGCACCCCTGGCTGGCCCTGCTGGGAGGCAGGGAAGTGGATGTGGAGCTTACAGTAAGTGCGGAAGGCGGAGACTGCCAGGAAGCTGCAGAAACAGGGAAGGAGCAATTTTCAAGTTCACGACTTGTATCAATGGAAATCAAGCTGACACTAACGAGGGGACTCCAGCTGTGCTGGCAAATGAAGGCACAGCTCTGCGTGACACCAGCAGTCACTTCCCTGCAGAAAGTGGTTTGCTTTCCCCAAAGGCTCCTGCGCTGAGTGATGCAGCATCACTACGTGGCCTCCACCCCCAAGGGACTCTTTCCTCATTTGTCTGGGTGTGAAGAAAAGAAAGTGGAACATCCTCTGTGGGCTGAGACATCAGGAGGGGACAGACATTGGCACTGACATGGGAGTTAAGAGAGGTTTTTAGTACTTCACAGCACTGAACAGCCCCAAAGGCAGGAGCAGGACATTAACCTTGAACTACAACCCGCTGGTGCAATCCTCAGAGAAGTCCACATGAACCAAACCTGCTTTGAATGGAGCAACAAGTGAACAAGAAAGGAGAGAGCCAGCGGCCACAGATTCCTACAGCCCTGGAGCCAGACCTGGCTGATGTGACAGAGCCTCTGAGATGCTGCATCCAAGGGCTGGGCTGTGAGCTGTGGCCCAGCACAGCAGAGCCCCCATTGCACAGGGGGTTCAGCCCTTTGTGGGCAGTTCTCAGGGAATGCCCCCTCTGCCCCATGCAGCTGCGGTGGCCACTCCTGCTGGGGGGGAAACCCACCAAAAGCACAGGGCAGGGCTGAGTGCAAGCCCACCAGCCCCGCAGGGATCGCCCCGCCTGCACGGTGAGCTCAGCACCCGCCTCCTATTGCGCCATGCCCCGGGGGCGGGGGGGCTGCACCAGCCCCTCCGGAAAAAGCAGCCCTGAGCAGGACAGGGCTGCAGCAGCATGGCACAGGAGGCAGCTGCGCAGCCCCTGCAGCGCCCCGTGCCAAGCGGCTCACAGGCGGACCTGCTGCAGAAACAGAACCAGGTGCCACATCCGGACCCATGGTCTAAGATGTTCCACCTGAAAGGCACAATCTCGGCATTTCAGAGCGGTGCTGGAGCCCCAGTCTGAGAGCACCAAAGCTGCCACAGGGCAGCAGCACTTGGACGGGACTCAGCCACTTCCCACTGCCACAAACAGCTGCAGGGCAAGGCAGCTTGCAGCACTGAACTCCAGCTCCTCCTGGCATCCACCCAAGGCACTGTGACATTCCTGGAGGAAAAGGTCCTTAAGACATTCCTTACAGCAGCAGCCACTACTGCCAGGGAAGCTCTGATCCTGGCAGCCCTGGGATCTCACACAGGAGCCTCTGCCTGGTCAGCCCCACCAAAGGGAAGCCACGGTTAAAAATCTGAGGGTTGAACCTTTCTGATTCTGCTGGGCTTGCCCATCTCTGTGGTTTGCCTCTCCTCCATCTCTGGAATGGAGCCAGAGAGCAGCCAGCATGGCCAGGACCAACGCAGCATGATGCAAGCTCCTGGGTAAACATGCTGTCCAGAGCTCAGAGCGGAGCTGCTAAAAGTAGATCAAGAGCTAAAGTTCATCTTTCTTTATCTTCCTGCAAGGGCAGAGCACAAGAGTCAGGCCCAGCTGCACAGTGTCACCTTCTGGGACAGCTCTGCACACTCCAACCACCCCACTGAAAATGGGGCTGCCCTGCAAGCAACCCTGTAACTGCTTACTGCCTGCCTTCTAATCTCTGGGACACACCTGGGAACACCCTGCACGTGTGCCCCTACAGCAAGAAATGAGCCCTAGGGCAACATGTATAGGGGAGTCACTGGAAAAAGCCTTAGAAGGACCCCAAGACTCCATGTCCCCTGCAGTGACACGGGCAGGATGAAGCTCAGTCACTGACAGCACTGCACAGGTCACATCACCAGGGTGCCATCACAGGGTCATGACAGATGCCATCAACATCACTCCACAGAGTCCCTGCAGCAGCAGCAGGCACCTTGCTGCCCCCCTTTCCACAGAACCATCAACAGCCCAATGGAAAACTGCTCCACACGGCAGCCAGGCGCCCTGGCAGCACTTTGGAAAGGCTGCTAGAAGAACTTGGCTCTGCTTCTCTGGAGCGATTTCAAAGCCAGGCTTGGAGGTGGAAAACAGAGATGCAGAGATTTGCAACAGGAGGAGAGAGATGGCTCTGGGCAACCTCACAGCCACAGCACGAGTTGTGATCAGCCCACAGGCCTGCTGCTCCTCACTGCAGCTCTCCAAGGTCCATCCCAGCTGAAATCCCACTGCAGCAGCTGCGAGTGACACTGCCACCATCCACCCCAGGGCAGGAGGCACGCAGGGCACCCCTCCTGTGCTCCAGCACTGCTGCTCCAGCAGCTCCAACAGATGGAGCACACTGGGGGAGTGACAGTGACAGGGATCACCGGCAGGGTGGGAGCGGGGTCTGCCCCGCGATGTGCGCCCAGGGTGAGCCCAGGCCAGCCCACCCTCCCATCCCGTGTCCCTCAGATGGAACAGGAATGCGGGAGTGTCTGTCCCACGGCCCGAGGGCCAGGAGCCACCCAGACACGGGCAGCAGGAGCGGTGGGCAGCACTGCCATCCCCGCAGAGCTCCTGGGCAGCTCCTTCTCCCGAGCCGCAGAACCCGGCTGCTGTCACACATCGGCACCCACGGGGCCGGCACCGGGG
>NW_005054559.1:624780-626970 GCF_000277835.1 Geospiza fortis | reverse complement strand
GGGAAACCCAGCTGAGTTCCGGGCAGCGCCGTGACGTCACGCGGTCGCCGCCGCAGCAGCCTCTTAAAGGGGCCGCGCCGCGCCGGGAGGGGCCGGGCGCCGTGCTGGGAGCAGCGCCCCCGCGTGGGGAAAGGGGGATCGATCCTGTAGGACTGTGGGGACTGGTCCTATAGGGCTGAGGGGATGGATCGCTGTGGTGATGGATCCCTGTGGGGCTGAGAGGATGAATCCCTGTGGGGCTCTGACTGTTAGCCCCCTGCAGCAGGGCTGTGGGGATGGATCCATGTGGGGCTGAGGGGATGGATCGCTGTGGTGATGGATCCCTGTGGGGCTGAGAGGATGAATCCCTGTGGGGCTCTGACTGTTAGCCCCCTGCAGCAGGGCTGTGGGGATGGATCCGTGTGGGGCTGAAGAGATCGGTCCTTGTGGGGCTGAGGGGATCGATCTCCGTAGGGCTGTGGGGATGGATCCCCTTGAAGCTCGGGGGATGGATCCCTGTGGGGCTCTGACTGTTAGCCCCCTGCAGCAGGGCTGTGGGGATGGATCCGTGTGGGGCTGAGGGGATGGATCCGTGTGGGGCTGTGGGGATGGATTCCTGTGGGGATGGATCCCTGTGGGGTTGTGGGGATGGATCCCTGCGGGGATGGATCCCTATGGGGCTCAGCATGTCAGCCCCACACAGCAGGACTGTGGGGATCAGCCCCTGTGTGGCAGCCCCTCCTCAGCGCCCGGTGCCACAGACAGGCCTCACACTGGTGGTTTACAAAAGAGACTTTATTGCTGCGCTGCTGCCTGGGCACAGCCAGGGACAGGCGAGGATCACCCGGGGGCCTCTGCCACCCTGGCCCTGCTGTCCCGGCCCTGCAGCTCAGAGAAAACCCGCGTGAAAAAAACTGCCTGTGGGCCCGCAGGAGATTCTGTGAGGGCAGGTGAGCTGTGGGCTCACACGGGGCTGGGAAGCACCAGCAGCCAAGAGCCGGTGCCTCCCCACACCGGGAGCCTCGGGGCCACCGGTGTCTCAGGGCTGCCTGCAGCCGGCACACTGAACCGACCGCTCACACCTCCTGTGGGGAGGGAAGCTGTGGCAGGACCCCGAGGCTGGGACAGCACTGCTTGAAGGAAAATAATTCTTAAAGGAAAAGCAAGTTTATATACTGGGTTATGTGAGCAGCAGCAGCCTCGTGCTGGGGGAGCAGGATGGGGAATGCGAGGCTGGGGCTTGCAGCGGGGCTGAGTATGTAAGAGGCAAGCTGGGCTGAGCCAGACAGAGCCCCCAAGGCACTGTGTGCTGCCTTCATGCTGCCTCACTCAGGGCATGGAGTGAAGCTGCAGAGAGCAGGACACGGAGGAAAGCACAGGACGTGGGCATGGGCATGAGCCTGAGCTGTGCCAGGAGCCCTGCAGAAAGCAGACGCTCAAGGTCTGGTGCTGGGCAGGTGTCAAGGCCTTTTTCTGATGGTCTACAGCCTCACATGGCAGCAGTGCATCCCATATCAAGTCCCTAGCCGTGGCAGCTGCTCCAGCATCGCTGCCTGGGTGTCCCCCTCTCCCAGGGCAGCCAGCAGGGACCCCACTGCCTGCTGCCACCACCTCTGTGGGTGTGGAGGGAGCAGACCCAGCGCCCCGCCTCCATGCTGCTCCCTGCCCTGGGACTCCTCCTGGATCTCTGGCAGATCCCTGACCCGCGTGGGAAGCCTGCAGCTTGCTCTGTTCTTGCCACAGCCCCGGGGCACAGCGGGGAGGAGCAGTGAGCCCCAGCTGGGTGACACCCCAGCTGCAGGGTGGCTTCGTGCAAAGGTCACCCAGTCCTTGGGAGGGCAGAGAGGAGCACCCCCCCTGCCCCAGGCCAGCTCGGCTTTGCCACGTGCTGCCCAACAAGAGGATTTGCTCAGCTCTTCCCTCCCGTGCACCGGCTGCATCCCAGTTCCTCTGGTCCCCCGAAGGAGCAGCCGGGTTGGGTGCTGGGAGTCTTCTTGCCTGTGGAGTGGCTGCAGAGCCTGGCACAGGGGGGCAGGGGGTGTGGGCTGGTGGGCTACTTGCAGGAAGCTTTCTTGACACCGGGTTTTTCTTATGGAGGACTCTTGAACTTTCAGCTGTACAGCCTCTTGGGATCAGCACTCTCCAGCTGGGTCAGGGCCCTGTCATTCAAAGCACATCTTCAGGTGTGGGGCAAGAAGGCTGCAGCAGGAA
>NW_005054559.1:578239-624675 GCF_000277835.1 Geospiza fortis | reverse complement strand
GAATGGTCTCCGAGGGTGATTTAGTATTTTAAGAAAAACAGTTCCGTGTTCCTAATGTTTATGTGCTAAAACTACAATATAAAATACACCTTGTACAAAGCAGGCGGGGGATCGGCATCGGCTCTGCAGGGTAAGAAGGATGCATTGTGTACACTTCCCTGGGGCTCCAGGGCAGGGAGAGCTTGAAATGTGAGTGATATTGTGTTCAGCTGTCGTCCACAACCCTTGTGCTCTGCAGCCTGTCCTACTCGCTGTCACTCTTGTCCACCAGTACCGCGTCAGTCTCCTCCGTGATCTCCAGCAGGGTGTGCATGTCGGGGCTCTCCCCACGCATCAGGTCTGAATTTTCTCCTTCCTCTCCACCAACCTCCACCAGCTCTGTGGCTTTCACCTCCACCTCACCCTCTCTGATTTTCTTGACATGGAAAGTGAAGGGTGGCACTTTGTAGACGGCTGTCTTGGACCTGGCGTAGATGGTGTGGTCAGGGGTGAAAGACTTCCTCAGTTTGTCCCGAGAGCTCTTCATCTTCTCTCTCCTTTCGTTAGTCACAATTTTAGTGCCCAGTTTGTTCATCCTCTTCTCCAGGTTGTGGCGGGTCTTCTCCAAGTTGTGGCGGGTCTTCTCCAGGTTTTCCTTGGTCTTTAGCTTAGTCTTTTCCATCTTCTCCTTTGAGAATGCCTTCTTAAAGTCATCCACCCTTTTCATGCCGCTCCTTTTGATGCGTTCTGCCCGTGACTCTTCGATAATCTCCTCAATCTCCACCTCCTCATCCGAGGAGAGCTGGATGTGGTCCTCCTCTGCATGGTCCTCACCCACAGGGACCTCTTCACCCTCACCTTCCTTCTCCACCTTTTCACCTTCCTTTAGGGACTTGCTGATGCTCAGTTTAGATGGGAGCTTCACTTCATCCTGCAAGACACAGAGCGGAGCCAGTGAGACACACAGACACCGGCAACCCCGGAGCCAGCCCGTCCTCCCTCCCACACATCGGCCTCCACCCAGCTAAACACACCCAGGTACCTCAGGCCTGGGCTCATCCTCCCTTACTGCAGCTGATAAAGTCATTGTGAGGAGGATCTGCTTAGGACTCTCCCGTACCAGGACTCAGGCACCAGCTCTGCTCACCCTAGGCTGGCTCCAAACTCATCTGTCATACCAGAAGTACAGGAAAGGCAGCCCAGCACTGAAACTGGAGCCTTTCCCTTCTTCCTCTGTCTGTGTCACAGTCTTGTGCCCTCCAGTTTCATCTTTATCCTGGACCTGGCCCGCAGCTCCTCACTCCAGGGACATGTGGACCATCAGGACAGTGGTCTTCAGAATTCCAGCCTGGCCAGGTCCAGCTGTGGCCCTGAGCACAGCACATGGCTGCAGAGGCACAGCCAGAGCTGAGAGTCTGGCCACAGCACCAGCGTGCACACTCTGTCCTGGCTGCCCCCAGGCTGCACTCAGACTTTCCCAAGGCCTCAGGATCCAGATGTGGGGCTGGGAATCTCTTGGGATGCAGCAGGCTGCCCTGTTTTTCCTATTTCTCCACTGGGGAATAAGTTAGAGAATTTGCCCAAGTCCATATCTGGAGATAGTGGAGACAGCAGTCCCAACTCACACAGCCTGGTCTGCAAGGAGACACAGCTCTACTTGGGACAGGGCTGGATTCATTCAGCTTCTCCACGAGCCTGAGCCAGCCAAGTTCCTGATCCCAGTGGCAGAGGACAAGCATGTGCCTGGGAGAGGGGCACAGGTCTGGAGTGGGATTGGTTTTCATCTGAGCAGCACATAGCAGGCGTCCCTGCTGCAGTGATTCACCTCTCTGTTCCCGGGACAGGCTGGAAATAGCCCATCACTGTCCAGAGCCTCACAGCTGCAGGGCTGCAGCTCACGCTCGGAAATTTATTGCCCAAGCAGTTCTAATCTACAGAGCTGGGTGGGAGAGGTGGGAGCTGCCAGGACCAGCCTGTCAGGAATCCAGCAGCAGCCAAAGGGCAATGTGTGGAACGGGCACTCAGCATGCTGAGCTGCTGGGCTGAGGTTTGGAGAAGAGCCTGGGCAGCAGCACAGCCAGGTGCCATTCTGAGCCCGGGGCAGGCAGCAGCAGAGCAGAGCAAGGATGGCATTCCAGTCCTGCACTGGAAACCAAGGGGCAGCCCCTGGTGTATCCCAAGTGCTTGAAGTGCATGGAAAACCCTGGAACACTGTTTGCCTGCCCCTGGCTTGGGGACATGCCCTGGGTGACTTGGCTGTGGCACCTCCCATGCTCTGCATGTCACAGCAGCTGCCACGTGCACGAAGGAGCTGCACAGGTGCCAAGAGCCAGGACAGGGGGGTGTTCCTGGTGCTGTTGTTGGACAGAACATCCCGGTCCCTGCTCAGAGCAGGAAGGGATGGGGTGTGTGCACACCCTCACCCTGAGCACTGTCCCACCCCACGCCACTGCCCGGCCTGACCAAGGTCACTGCCACTCTGTGGCTCTGGCCTGAGCTCCTGGAGATGCCCTCCCTGCAGACAGGGTGCTGTCCCCAGCCCTGCCTTCCCTTCCACCCCTGGAGAAGTGACACAACTCATCGAATACGTGACTCCAGCACAGCTTCACCTGCGTGAAATCCAGATGCTCTCAGCTGCTTTCTCATTTTTTCCCAAGCACAGGTACTGATCCTTGGGCCAGCTGATGTTCTGGAAGCATAAGGGCATCTGGAGTAACTTTTGTGAGCAGTGGAAAGCCAGCTCCGTGGAGCACTGGGCTCAGTGGGGATGGCACGGGCTGCAGTGTCTGTGGTGAAAGCACAGAGCTTTCATTCTGGGTTTTCTTCAGAGCAGAGAATTGTGCTGGGTGAAGTTCTTCACCCTCCAGATCACAGGTCAGGTCTCATACACTTTGTGGAGATTAAGGTGAAGTGGCCAACATGTGTTTTCTTCATTTGATGAGCCACTTCAGCAGAAAACAATACACACGCTCTCCAGAGGGCCAGGTCAGTCCAGGGCAAACCCACATCAGGGGGAAGGCAGGGATCCTGTTCTCCACAACAACACCTGCCAGAGCAATCCCAGAAAATTCCAGGGACCCTGCCCAGCCAGCAGAACATCAGGAACTCCAGCCACTTCCTTCCCTCTGAGGCAACACAATGAGCCAGAACAAAGGCATCCCCCTCTTGCCTGGCACAGCTGTCCCTGGAAATGGGCCATATCCTGCAAACCCTGATCCTATCAGCCCCTTGTGAGCTCCAGAATATGTGTTTGCAGCAAGAAACACCACCTCAAATCTCCACGTCTGTCACATAAATAACAACCTTTCTTCACCTTTCCTTGTGCTACACCAGTATATCCAGCTCTTGACTGAATTTTCTGATGTGATGGGATGGGCTGAGCCAGCAATGCTCCCATCCAGCCTCAGCAGCATCCTGCAGCTCTTCCCTCTCAGCCACAAAGACATGGCCAGCAGCAGCTTTGGGTACATGGCACAGTGGGAGCAACAACCCCTCTTGGGCTGCCTGCAGCTCTCCCAAACCCTGCACTTCACCTGGAGAGCAGCAGCTGCCCAGCTCTGTGATCCCAGGGGCTGCACTCTCCCTTCTCCCACTCTGCCAGCCCTGCTCCATCCCCCAGCCTGGCAGTGCTCACAGCTCTGCCTCTGTCAGGAGGCACCTCATGGATCAGACCCAGAGGCACAGAGGGAGCACAGCCCTTCCCATACGTGAGGATCCCAGCCTCCCTCCTTGGGATTGTTTCCAAGAGCTTTTCTCCAGCTGTGTTTGGGAAACCCGTCATGTCCTGCTCCTGGCCTCTCTCTCTCTCTCCCCTAGGTATAATTCCTGCATTTCTCACCCTCAGCCCACCTCTTCCTCACTGATTGCTGGTCTGACCAGTAGATACCCAGCTGGGGGAGCACTGGAGGATTTTCATCAGTGTGCTAAGGGACAGTCCCCAGAGTCCAAGCTCACCTGCATGCAGGGAGCATTCCTGGTACCAGCACAGCTGGTGTGAGAGCATCCACAGCAGCTCTGGCACACGTTAATGGGGACCAGCCCGTCCTGCTGAGCATCCCTTGCATGTACCCCCTCCCCTGCACCCAGGCACTGCCCAAAAGCCACCAAGAGTCTCCTCCTCCCTGCCCAGGAGGTTTCTCCAGTGGGGAAGGGGAACTGCCTGGTTTGTGCAGGACATGCCTGCAGACACAGGCGTGCAGGGTAATGGGACGTGACTGAAACAATCAAGAACCATCCCAGCCCATGGCTGGCTGCTGCACAAATCCCTGCTCTGTCCAAGCAAGGCACTATGCTCTCTGCACTTCATTTTACTCATGACTCATCCAGCTGAGCCACATTTTTAACACCAGGCATTCTATTTTTACTCAGAAAACACTGATCCTGAAGTGGGCAAGTCCAAAATCCTGGGTCTTGGCATCCCTGCCTGTTGGGGTGTTCAAAACCTGGCTCCCAATCAGCAGAGGCAAACCAGTTCTGTCCTCTCTGCTTTCATCCAACTGGCACAAGGACAGCGAGTAAACAACATTTTTCAGATTTTGTTACCAGCAGCAGCAGCAAACTCTGTGTACAGTGCAGAGCTGCACCCAGCAGCAGGACAGGGACATGGAGCCTGCATTATCCCTGCAGCACGGAGCTCCTGGGATGAGCTGTGCTTTGGGAAGCTCCCTGGCACTGGGCCTGTCCATCTGTGGACTTTGTGGGCACCCAGAGGGGCCCCACAGCCAGCCCCAGGGGCAGCTGGCTGCCAGCTGCTCTGTGTCCTCCTACTTCAAACAACCCCGAGCTGTCGGATCCTCAGCAGTCTCTCCCCTGAGTGGGCTTTTATCTGACATTGTTTTCGAGTTCCCTGGCAGTGAGTCACCCGCAGCCCACGGCCATGGACACCAGCCTGGTTGCTACAACACACGTAAACACTTCCCCTGGCATATAAAAAGGCCAAGGAGACACAGAGCTGAGCTGCATTCCCAGTCAGTGTGTAAGG
The DNA here is from genome assembly GCF_000277835.1 of Geospiza fortis. Classification (NCBI taxonomy): domain Eukaryota; kingdom Metazoa; phylum Chordata; class Aves; order Passeriformes; family Thraupidae; genus Geospiza; species Geospiza fortis. The sequence goes on along the minus strand of NW_005054559.1, from coordinate 619,715 downwards.
AACTGAGTCCCAGCACTCCCAGCCACTCTGCTCTCCAGTTGGAAGGTTTAATGGAAGGTTCTCACATGCACATGCAAATCACATCTGCAATTCATTTCACTCCGTTATTTTCACACAACTGCAACAGCACAAACAGAGAGTTTGGTTGATGTTTGCAGCAGCAACATGCAGAAAACGACCAGCTCACATTCCTGGGCTCCACTATGACCAAATCAGGCTGATCCCAACACTTTGTGAGCTGGAGCCCCTCCTGCACCCACCCCGGGCAGCACAGCCTGGCCCTGGCCTCGGGCAGCCTGGGGGAGGATTAGGAGGAGCTTGGGCAGCAAACAGCCCTCCAGGTCAGGTCAAACTGTGCCAGAGGAGAACAAGTTCTGCTCCCGTTTCCATGATAACTGCTCTGCTGTGCCAGGCCTCAGAGGACACTGTTTTGTGCTGACCTTCCAGCAGTGTCATGGGAAGGAGGATTAGCTATTCCTGAGTAACAACAGCGTGCCTGAGAAGCACCCTGAACATACCAGGGCTCAGGAGTGTCCAGATACCCTGCACAGAGGGGCCTGTGCTTTCCTCTCCAGTGGAACAGATCTTTTCTGTGGAAACTGAAATTGCTAGTTTGCTAGATCACAAAAAAAGAGGCTTTTCTTGCATCTGACATTCTCCTTGAAAAGGAGAAGTTTTCCCTGGCAGCTTTGAGCAGAAACCACAATTCCTAGACTTGGTTCACTCTCAGCTGGCTCTTGGAATATTCCTGTCCACCCAGGTGGTCATTCTCACTGGACAGTGCTGCAAATGCTGCTGGGTGACCCCCAAAGGGCAGCTGGAGCTTGGGGTGTTTTATCCAGCAGCTGCACAATGACAGGAAGGCAACAGGCCACTGTGGCCTCTGTGGATTAAATGTTATATGAACAGCAGTTAAAGTCACCACTGCAGTGTGTGCAGGACCTGACTCTGAGCAAGCAGCCCCACGGGCTGTGGCCAGACAGAAATGGGAGATGCTGCCCAAAACATTGGAAGTTTTATGCCACAGTTCGTGCTCTCTGCCTGTTTTACCTGTTTAAAACAACAACTTCAAACCATACCACAATCACAAACGAATGCTCACAAGAAGCCTGAGGAGGTTCCAGGGCTGCATTTCCCAGGGAGAAATGGCAGCTCAAAGAACAGGTGGGATTTGCCACAGCAGAGCCAACTGCCCCTGGCCACCTGCCCTTTTCCATGCAAGCCACACAGCAGCTCCTCCTGAGGGAAAATCCCAGCTCCTCACACCCACGCTCATGCAGCAAGCACATTAGTCAGAGCAGGATCAGCCTTGGAGGTCTGAGAGCCCGAGGCAGTGCCAAGCAGGAGAGAAGCAAAGGCTCGGAATCAGCAGCTCCCAGAGCTTCAGAAGAGGTTCAGAGGGATCTTCAGGGGGTGCCGCTGACGAGGCCCTAAACTGCTGCCTCCTCCTGTGTCTTCTGCTGCCCTGGGCCTGTCTCCACGGGCTGGGCTCAGAGGGCAGTCCCTGGCGAAGACTCAAGGCATACCCGTGGCATCTTCTCGGGCTAAGATGAGGAAAACTGCGTTTCAATGGCCAGGGAAAGGGAGCACAATGGAAACACTTACCTGTTCCTTCCTGGAATCGGATTGAGAACAACAGTGATCCGGGTTAGCACGAGAACAAGCAGAGAGAAAAGGCAACAGGGGTGTGTTTTAGTCAAGGGAGAAGCCAGGAAGCAGAATTTGACAGAAAAGAGAGTCAGCAAAGATCTGTGAGATGGAAGAGTGTCTGTGTCTGATTCAGAAGGTCCCAGGAGACACAGGATCCCAGGCACTGCCACTGCCACAGGGCCAGACCCTGCTCACGATCACAGGGCTTCAGTGTCACCTGCTGGGGCCATGTCTCCCTTTGCTGTGGTGTAGCTGAACTCAGAGTTTGTTTGTAAGTGTAAGATCATGAAAAAAAGGGTGGTGTGTCACGGACATATTTCATGGAAAATCATTTTGTTAGGATTTTTTCTCCTGAGAAGCTGAGAGGCCTCAGAAAGAAAATGTAAACAATAATTATCTGCTGCTGTGGAATGCAACGGGTGCATCTTTGATTGGTCTCATGTGGTTGTTTTTAATTAATGGCCAATCACAGTCCAAGATGGTCAGTCACAAGATTTTATTATCATTCCATTCCTTTCTATTCCTTAGTAACCATCTGATGAAATCCTTCTTTTAGTGAAGGTAAATAGTAGAATAGTAAAACTATTCTTTTAGTATAGTTTTAGTATATCATTTTCTTTTAATATAATACATATAATAAAATAATAAATCAGCCTTCTGAAACATGGAGTCAAGATTCTCATCTCTTCCCTCATCCTGGGACCCCTGTGAACATGACCACAGCGGTGATTTTAAAGCCCTGTGTTTATTGATTGAAGTGCAGAGGCTGCAGAGATTGAAGCAGGCGGGTGCAGCTCCAGAACTCTATCCGCTGGTTTTGTCACGTACTGACCTTACCCTAAAGCAGCGCCAGATAATTCCCAGCAGCTCCCAGATCTCTGCACCCAGTGACACAGCAAAGTCAGGCATGGCCTTGACTCTGGCTTCCAAGGGTTGGACAAAGTTTGTGTCCAATAGTGCCAAGAGGTTCATGAAAAGAGAAGCCTCAAGCCTTAGAGATGAGACTTTTGAGTGCTCCAGAACAGGACAGAACACCAAGGAATACTGCTGAGATAAAAAAAAATCTAAATTATGAGGGGAGAAAGCAAATAAGGTTGGGATTAGGTAAATGTTAGAGGGATAAATAATTCATTCTCTAGCAGCATCTCCCTGACTAGCAGAGTCCTCCCAGCCTCTGTAATTCTGGGTGTTGTGCAATCTGCCTGGCACTTCTTTCTATCAGGCACATCCAGGTACCCTGTGTCCTGGAAGCTGTGTCTGAAAAGCTGGATCTGCCTCATGAGCTGTGAGAAACAGCCCTTGGGACCAGCACCAGAGCTGGTGCAAAGCAAGGGAGGGAGGGTGGGGAGAGGAGGAGGCTGTGCTTGGAAAAATGCTTTTGCCTTTAGTGAGTCAGAAGAGAGGGAGAGCTGTAGGAAACAGAGAAGTAAATAGATTGAGAGTGAAAAGGAGCTTTTTTCCCCCCTGACAGCATTAAGACGTTTTGATGCCATTATCAGTCCGTTTGTAGCACTGGCTTTGCTCTCAGATCTGCTCCTCCCGGATAAATCTGCCTGAGCTGATTGATGACTCCGGAGCTGCTCCTGAACAGCAAAGCAGCAAAGATGGGGTTTGTATTACAGATCCTTTGCAGACACTGACATTTGCATCCTCACATAAAGCTGGAGACTAAACATCCTGAGACTTTTCATTCCAAATATTTTATTTTCCTTTACTGATACTGCACATTTTGTTTCTGCTCTTTGTCTGTCTCACAGCTGGACAGTGGACCCACAATTCTTCAGGTGCCCTGTAAGTTGTAGGAAATCTTGCAGAATCAAGAGAACAATCCCAAATGGGAAAAAAGAGGGTTAAGCCAGCTGCTGAATAGTTTATAAGTCATTGCTGTGCCTTCTGGGTTGTGCACATGAGAGGCCTGAGGGAGGAATATGTGATAGGAGGGATATTACCTTGGGTTTGTTCTCATGAGCCACTACTCATCCAATCTAACCCTATCCCAATGGCTGGGCAGCCTCTGGCCCTTTGCTCTGAGACAATTTGTGGCTGCACAGCTCAGCCTGGAACTATAATGGTGAAAGGATTTTAGCAAAGCAAACAGTTCTGGCACCAACTGCTTATAAATAATAGCTGAGCAATGAAATATTAATGCAGTTGATCCTAGATTGCAACAGAGAAATCCATGCTCCAGAGCTGTCTGCTGGTAGACTGGTAATCTGCACCAAAAGAAATCCTAAGAGTCAGAGCTATTAACATCCTGGCTTTTTTTAAGGCTCAGTCTCCTCTGAATTATTATCTTGAACCTCTTATAGTTCCATAATATGCAGAGAATATGCAAGATTTTTGTACATTGGGATGTTCATGTGGTCCCCCTGCAATGGAGGCAGCACTGACAGGAGCTGCTTTAGACAGGATTTGCAGTGAAATTGAAACTTGCATTTTATTTTAAAATATTATCAGAAAATGAATACAGTGGCTGCTGCAATGCAAATCCCTGCTGTGACCCACTGGGAAGAGGGATGGATGTGCCAGCACAGAGAGCTCTCAGCCACGTGGAGCCAGCTGGTTTTGCAGGAAAAGCAACCCCGTGGGTACCTGGTGCTGTGCCTATCCAAGCACTGTCACCAAAATTGCTTTGGAAATCCCTGTTTAGTTTTAATGCTGAGCTGGGCAGGCAGCACTGAACTGCAGGCACGTCACCCACCCAGGCTGTCCCTCAGGGCTGTGGATCTTCCTGGCTCTTGTCAATGCTCCACTGCCATTAAACTCATCATGAATGAGTTTCTGAATGATTAATTTGAAACAAAACCATGGCTCAGGGCAGCTGCCATTCTGTTTGGGCAGTGGAGAAAAGCTGTAGCCTGGGGGCAGCGGGTTTGTATGCCCTGAGGTCCCTGCCCTGTGCTGCTCCTCAGCTCCCTGAGCTCATCTCTTTTTCCACACTCTTTTTGAGGAGCACAGGCCCAAAACTGAGGCAGCTCAGGTGTGAATCTGTCACATTAATGAGTGGGTTTGAAATCTCCCCCTCCTTCTCTCCATGTACAGTCTCCCATCCGTATAAGGCCCACGCCAGCACAAAGCCAGGCTGGGCTATTTATATTTCCCTGCCCAGCCCTACCCACCCAACACTGCATGGCTGGGATCCAGGTCCCACCCTGCTCTCCCAGCAGCACAGCCCTTCCCACGGAAACTCACATCTCGCACAGCTCAGAGCAGCCACCAAAACCCCCAGAAGAGCAGATGAGCCCCAAGGGAGCCTCCCAAGAGGACAGCGTGGGGAGCACACGCTCACACCCCTCAGACAAAGCTGCTCTTCCCAATAAAAACACTGCAACAAAACACTGCAACTTCTCCCAACAAAAACATCCCCAGAGCTCAGCCCACACCAGCCTCCAAATAAAGGACCAGCACACTTTAGAAATTCAATACTCTGTGTGCGTGCCGAGTGCTGCAGGGGTTTGTCCAGCTGTAACAAAATCAGCCTCTGGCATTTGCAGGAATAAGTTTAATTGTCAAAAAAAGGTTTGGAGGAAAATGCCAAGCTTACATAAACTGCCACGTGCTGCTCTCCAGCTCTCACAAAGTCTGGTTTCAGAGCAGTAGCTGCTTGCACAGGACATCCATTATTTAACCATGAACTGCAGTAACCAGCCCCATGTTGAGGATCCTAAAACCAGGAGATTTGGGATGAAGTCACTTCAGTTTGTTTTTATTAGCAACCACTCTCACGGAATTTTTTGGTGTCCTGATTTCTCTGAAAGACAGGAGCCCGGGACAGAGGCACAAAGGAAGCTCTGAGCTCTGCTCTGGGGCTGCTGAGCAGTGCAGGCACTCACTGACATCAGTCTTTTTAGGAAGGTAAATTCTGCACTGAATGTCTGTGTACACAGTGGCCTGTCAAAGCTGTCACCTCTGCTTTGGCTCAGCAAGTTTTCAAAAGAGAAAGATGGGGCAATTTGGAGGGATACAGTTGTTTTGGAGTTTTTTTCTAAAGAATTGATTTAATTCCCTACATTAAGTCTATACAAGAACTATTAACTTGGAGAAATCAGACCAGCTCCTGGCAAAATCAGCTCAAAGAGGGTAAGCAAGTGAGAAAACACAAGCATGGACAGGACTGAGTGATGCCTGTAACTGTTCTGCTCAATACCTCCCCTCAGCCAGGCCATGGGAGTGATAGCCAGGCCTGCATTTTCTCCCCCAGATTTTGAAACCACCCCAGCAGATGTGCTCAGGATCATGCCACAGGTCAGGCTTTCCCTGATAAAAATTTGGTTTTCATCTCCTCCTAATCTACAGCAAGCACAACACAATTCTCACAGGCAGTCTGACTTCCCTCCAAGGTGCAAAAGTTTTTATTTGCACTCCCGAAATAATCCCTCCACAATGGCTGAAACCTTAGGACTCAATGCTGAGAGAATAATCAAACATCAAGAACCAGCAAAGAGCTCATTTATCGTTATTTTTTATTTCATCCAGCTGCAGAACTGTACAATATTGAACCCTATTAGAGCAGGACTCTTGCTGTGCTCAGATCTCTCACCCGAAAACAGCCATGCTGCTGTAAAAAATTATGGCAGTTTTTACATCTCTAAGGATGAGTTTATCTCTTGTTTTCCAGAAGAAAAGACTAATAAATCTTTGGACTTTTTGCCACAGCAACTGGAAACACACAGGAGTCACCCCCAGCTTGGGAAAGCAGCTTTCCCAGAGTCAGAGAGGAGCAATAATGTGCTCAGCACCGCAGAATTCATTACATGACCAGTAAAATACCCAACAGACACTTTGGTAGATGAGGGTCTGAGAAGTGAGACCCTGAATTAGATGTGAGTTATTTTGTAATTATTTGGTTTTAACTGTAGACACGGTTAGGGAAGCACAGTGAATTGCTCAGTTAACCCCAGGGTGGACCCCAGAGCTGGATGATTTCCCTGCAGGGCTGGGTCTGCTCCACTCCCATGGAAGTGCCAGCATGTCCGTGAGGGCACAAACAGATCCATTTCACATGGAGAATTCCTTACCTGTGCTCTGTGACATTCCAATCACACTAAATTCCATGCTGGGAAATCATCCCAAATCCCAAATCATTCCTTCCCCTAATGCCTCCATGACTCCTCAAGCCCCTGGCACAGCCCTTGTCCAAAGAACTCTTTCCAAGGCTGCTCTGTGTTCACCACAGCAGCAGGGGCAGGCCCCAAGCCTTTAGAAACAGGATTGCTTTTTCATATCAGAAAAGAAACTCTGCACAATATCAATAAGGCACAGCAAACCAACACGAACTGCTCATGAAACACTAACCTGCAGATGTTTGGGATGCTTCCCAAGGACCTTGAACCTTGCCAGCTTCCTACCTATTTCCGTAACTGACATGGAATGTTATGTTTAAGCAATTCCCTCCACTCCTCTCATTTTGCAGTGGTCGTTGCTTCAATTTTATTTTTCCACTGATTGATTGATACAAAGAGCTTGTAATAAATCCACACACATATATCTGGCTATAATTGGTTGTGCTTCCTGTATGATCCGAACAGGCTTTCAGCCTTTCAGTCATGATAAAACAACAAATGCTCAAGCTCTGAACCAAGAAATCCCACAGGTGTCTGACCCCTGAGCCTGTCATGAGCCACTCGCCCTCAAACCTCACAGAAAGGACCATTTTCCCTTTTATTCTGCCTTTTTTCCTCTCTCTTCCTATGATCAGCACTCGAAGCTTCTCCATTTGTTCCTAGTGCTGGCTATTATTAACCCAGAGCTTTCAACTGTAGCATTAACTGTTTCACTCACTTTTCTCCCCTGTCCCAACAGAAGAGTTTGCTCTGATGCAGAAAACTAACTCCAGGCAGGAAACCTGACAGAATCACGTTCCTCTGTCTCTCTCCTTGTTTAATGTTAAATGAAAACTCCAACACTTAGTGCAGGGGGTGAACATCAAGCAAACTAAAGCTGTTATTGAGACCAAACAAGAAGGTTTAAGGCTTGCAGGATGCAAAAGAAAGAAGATGGGAATTGTACAAGCCCTTAGCAAAGGCCACCCCCAGCACTGCCAAGCTCAGGGGGCTGGGCTGGATTTTCTCTGACAGCTCTATCTGCCCTGGCTGGACAGATTAACCCCGAGGCTGGGGTTACTATCACTTGTTACCAGATGCATGTCACAAATTTGAAATATCATCGGTCTCCACGTAGCCATACACATGGTGTCTCTTGGTAGAGGGCACGTTGGCAGATGGATTTCCAACACCCCCTTCTAGATCCCAGAGCACTATTGCTCTTTGTTGAGCTAAGCACTTAAATCAGGTTATTTTGACACTTCTGGCCCATTGCAGCGAGTTCTTAGGGCTGGGAACTCACGATTGATCCCTATCTGCACTAAAATTCCTGTTAAATGGGACAACTCTGTCAAACTTTGTCTTAGGACACGCAGCAAATGTTAAACCACAAATGAGGTGACGGGAGACCCGCCTCAGCTTGGACTGCCAGAAAATCTGGGGAGTTTGGGAGAACATGCAGCGTGACGGGACCCTCAGCAAAGAAAACACCCACTAACAGGACGGAAAGACATCATGAAACACTTTCCTTACCTGATAGATCATGACTTTGAAGTTCCTGCGTTTCAGGAGCTCCGCTTCGTTGGCCTCCAGCTTCTTGATCTGCCCGGCTTGCTTCTCCAGGTTCTGCCTGACGGTTTTCACGTTGACGCTCACCTTGCGCACCTTCTCCAGCATTTTGTTGACGGTGTTGCTGGTGGTGGTGTGTGCCTTGGTCAGCTTGGTCAGCTCTCCCTGGATGCTGGTCACCGCGCTATCCATCTCCTGCTGCCTCTCCTCCAGCTGCGTTTGGGTCAGCTGGATCTGATCCACGGCCCCGATGATCTTGTCCAGCAGGGTCAGCACCATCACGCCGTTGATCTGGTCGGGTTTGATGGGCTCCTCGGGCGCTTGCTCCTCCGAGGTCTCCGAAACGGTGGGCGGCTCGATGATTTGCAAGGTGGTGTCCTCCATGGTGGCTGTCACTGCGGGGAGAGAGCAGGGAAAGCTGAGCCCGAGCCTGGGCTAAACTCCGCGCTGGGAGAGCAGCCAGGAATGGGGAGCGCAGCGAGCGAGAGGCTGTGCTGAAATTCAAATGGCACAGCCCCGCACGGCCGGCCAGTGGAACTGCCCTGCAAAATTTTCCAGCCTTGCAGCAGGTCATTGGCTGACTCCACCTCAGCTATAGAAAAGGAGCCACTGCCAAATGCCTGCTGACCCACCCTTTTGAAATGATTAAAATAGTTGGAGGGGAGACGAGGGCTCTGCATGCAAACACAAGCGCGGCTCAGCCAGGAATGCAAAGCTCTGGAGCTGCAGCCGCCCCTGCTTTACTCTCAGGCTCAAGGCGCTGAAGTAACAGGAGGAAAAAACAAAATCCTTTAGTGAACGGCTCGGGAAGCTGCTGGGAAGACAGTGGGAAGCAAGCAGCCCCATCTGGGCACAGCTGTGTGCACTGAAGGCTTTAAACAACTTTCTTAAGGTTTAAACAACTGCAAATGCTGAAGTTCAGACCTTTTGCCAGTACTTACGTTTGAGGTTTTTTCTCCAGGACTATGAAACCCATTTTAAAGAAATGCCACGATTGGAATTCAGCAGTTACAGCATGAAAAGTGGATAGGATCTAAGATACAAGTCTGTATTTTAAATGCGCCCGCTCCCATGTACATGAATGTACAGGAGGCTCACATGGTACATGCAGGGTGCAACAGATCTCCAATCTGTGTGGAGATTTAACTTCTCTGAGTTAAATCCCCACACAGATTTAACTCAGAGAAGGAGAATTCCCTCCTGAAGTGAGGCAGCTGGGCACTCCCCCTAAAGGAGCTCTCCCAGCTCTGCAATCCTCGAGCCCTCTGCAGGTCCTGTCACCAGAAAAGCCAAATTTAAATGTGGGGCACTGCTTGTAAACAAAGCCCAAATTACTCATGAATTTAGTGGTAAAAACCCTAAATTATTCAAAACAGGGAGACAGGTGGGAAACAGCACCAGACCTTGCAACAACCCAGCTGAACACACCAGGAATGTGGAGAAGGAAAAGTTCAGATCTTGGGAGTGACCCTGGGCCAGAGCCTTCTCTGGTTCTGGGGTTGGCTCAGCCACAGGGAACCAAGTGCCCATGGCCAGAGCTGCCACTTGGGAAGGCTCTGGGCACCCTGGCAAGGTGGCAGCTTTGACAAGGGGGGTTCACCCTCAGCACTCCTGGCAGGCCAAGCCTGCTCTCAGCCTTTGCCACTGGGCTCCTCCCAGAAATGATCCAACTGGGCAACCCCGCCGTCCCACGGATGCGGAGGGACATTGTTCATGGACAATGCCCACAGCAGTCAGCACTTTCCCTGCTGTGTCCCTGCCCTGTGACTGCTCGCTGTCCCCACTGACCTGGGCCTGCTGGCTCTGGGATCACAGGATTGCACCCTGTGCCCCCACAGCAGCTGTGAAAAATGTGTGTTTTATGATGGGCTTTTCGCAATATTAAAATGAATGTTATATGTGTTGTGTTAGAAAGTGATGCTGTATTAATTCTCTTAAGCAGTGTTAAGTACAGTTTTAGGTTATAACATAATGTTAAAATAGAAACTGTGCTATGTAGATACTTTTTAGAGAGGAATGAGGTTCTCACACTGAGGTAGCAGTCACAGGACACCTGAATCTTTCAGAGAAAAAGAATTTTTTGCTCCATTAGCAGAAGAAATGAACTTCTTCCTACCTTGCTCAGCCCTGAAGGTCCCTCAGGATTCAGATGAAGTTGACACTGCCCAGACAGAATCCTGTGTTTGAATGGAATTTATGCATCATGGATGAGGTGTATGAATATGCAACAGGCTGTTGCTTTTAAGGGTTAATCCTCTGTTAACGTGGGTCCTTTTTCGGGCTTATTTTGCCCAGAAAGAGGTACCTGGGCTGTCTGTAACTTTGTTTTTATTGTCGCATATTGTCCTAATCCAAATTGTCCACATTTTTATTACTCTAATTGTATTACCATTTTTATAACCATTTTATTACTATTAAACTTTTACAATTCTAAAAACAAGCGATTGGCGTTTTCCGCACCGTGACGTCACGACGCCGCTCATGACGTCACCACGGGGCGCGGTGTGGCGCCTTGCCGTCACTTCCGGGGCGGTGCCGCGCGCTGTCGCCTGGAGACGTGCGCGTGACGCGGGGACGAGAGCCGGCTCGGGTCAGACGGCGGCGGCGGCAGCGACAGCGACAACAGCAGCGGCGGCAGGCCGCGGGGCCCGCGGGGGGAGCGGCGCCGCCATGGGGGAGCTGTTCCGCAGCGAGGAGATGACCCTGGCGCAGCTGTTCCTGCAGTCCGAGGCCGCCTATTGCTGTGTCAGCGAGCTGGGCGAGCTGGGCAAGGTCCAGTTCCGCGACGTGAGTGTCCCCGGGGCGGTGGCGGCACCGGCAGCACCGGGAGACCCCCGGGATCGGGCCCGGTGAGGCGGGCGTTTGCTGAGTGCCGTGTCTCTCCCTGCAGCTGAACCCCGACGTGAACGTGTTCCACCGAAAATTCGTCAATGAGGTCCGGCGGTGCGAGGAGATGGACCGAAAGCTCCGTACGTTCCCGCTGGGGTGGATGTGGCTCTGACTCTGCAGCTTTTGGTTAAAAAAATAGCAATAAATAAAAATAAAACCCAGTGAAGGCAGGCTGAAGCTGCAGGCAACGTTTGGAACAGATCAAAGGGGTGTTAAAAATGCCAATCACTTGGTTTTTAAAATTTTTAAAGTTTAATAGTAATAAAATGGTTATAAAAATAGCAGCATAATTAGAGTAATAAAAATTTGGACAATTTGAATTAGGACAATATGAGACAATAAAAACAAAGAGTTACAGACAGTCCAGGTACCTCTTTCTGGGCAAAATAAGCCTGAAAAAGGACCCACATTAAGAGGAGATTAACCCTTAAAAGCGACAGCCTGTTGCATATTCATACATCTCATCCATGATGCATAAATTCCATTCAAACACAGGATTCTGTCTGGGCAGTGTCAACTTCTTCCTCTGAATCCAAAGGTGTTTTCAAGGCAGGAAGAAGTTCGTTTCTTCTGCTAATGGAGCAAAAAATTCTTTTTCTCTGAAAGATTCAGGTGTCCTGTGACTGCTATCTCAGTGGGAAAACCTCATTCCTTTCTTTAAAACAATATCCTACATAGCATAGTTTCTATTTTAACATTATGTTATAACCTAAAACTATATTTAACACCCTACTTTAAAAAAATGAATACAGCATTACCTTCTAACACAACACATATAATATTCATTTTAATATTTGCCAAAAGCCAATCACAAAATATATGCATTTTTCACAGGGGTGAGGGCATAGGCAGGGCTCCACCTCTGGAAAATAACTCTGGCCAAAACAGACACTTGGAATAGGAGGTGAAGGAATCAGCTGCTGCTGGTGCCAGGTGCAGTTTGGGGGAAGTGTTTGACACAGAAATATCTGTAATTAACGCTTTTAATGCTGTCTCTGCAGGGTTTGTGGAGAAGGAAATTAAAAAGGCAAATATTCCTATCATGGACACTGGTGAAAACCCAGAGGTGCCTTTTCCACGTGACATGATTGACCTGGAGGTAATGATGTGTTGAGACTTAAACTAGCATTTGATTCTGGATGGAAACAGGGGAAATTCTCTCTGTGGGTTGATGCTTGCAGGATTTAGTGGCAGGGGGGCATTAGCTCAGTCTCCAGCTGTCCCTGGCAGCAGCTCTGCCAGCTCACCTTGTCCAGATACACAAGTGAGAGTCCTCAGTAGGAATTTCACCACTGAAATGAGCCAAAAACTGCTGGAACCACATGGTTTATGGTGGTGGGTCATTAAGTTTATCACAGTTTTGTTGATTTGAAGAAGCTCTATCAATCCAGTCCATAAAAGTCTGGCTGAGTGTGAGATGTCTACAGTTGCCTGCAGATGTGGCAGATGTGGATCTGTGCCACAGCAGGCTGCAGATGCACATGTAAATCCTGTAAAACCTGCAAAATGCAAATTGGGTGGGGATGTGAAGCATCTCACTTGCCTCTGTGTGCTGACAGACTGAACAGCACTTAATTATGGAATTAAGTCCTTTTTCTTTCTCCTTTTCACATCTTCCAGGCAAACTTTGAGAAAATTGAAAATGAGCTTAAAGAAATCAACACCAACCAGGAGGCTCTGAAGAGAAACTTCTTGGAGCTGACAGAATTAAAGTTTATACTGCGTAAAACTCAGCAGTTTTTTGATGAGGTCAGAATACCGGTGGGGTTGCACACTTGGGGAGCTGGTTCTTCTCATAGAAATTACCATTTTTATTCTCAGATATATTTTATTTGCTGTTTTGGACAGCAGGGTCATTTTATGCTTTGTTTGAGAAAGCTGCACAAGTTGTTTTCCATTTTTCATGCAGTACACATAGCTACCCATGATTTACCTCCCACAATGCTGATTTGGGTTTGTTCTAGTTAAGCAATGGTTTGTCTAAAAATTGTGTAAAATAATTAAGATCTGAGTAATTTTGAAAGCACATCAACAGCCCCAAAATTTGGTGCTACAGTGAGCACTGTCCCCAGTGGGTCAGAGTTGCAGAGGAATTAAAATGGAGCTGAATTTCTCTTCAGCCTTTAAAGTGTTATGTGGAGATTCATCAGGGTCACAATACAAAGCCCATTGATGTAATAGATAAATAAATTAATTAATTGAGCCTTTGATCAAACCCTGAAGCTTTCAGAGGTCAGTTGTGGAGCAAAGCTGACATTTAAAGTCTTGGACATTTTGTCAAATACCATCTGGGCCAGGAACTGGCAACTTCCACTGGACCTGAGAGCAGCTTCTCCAATGTCATTCATGGCACTGACATAAATCCTGCTTGGGAGAAGACATAACCCTTCCTTGTAAAGCTGAAGTATCTCAAGAGTCTTGGCAGTTCTCTCAGAGAGCTCCTGTGTGTTTTTCAGGACATGTTTTTGCTGAGTAGATGTCCTGTTTCCTCTAATCTCAGGATTTGATCAAAGAATTCTTAACGGAAATGGCTCCTGGTTTTTACAAGGGCTATTGTCAAGTGGAGCTGGACTCCTGCACACTTCAGGCCATTTATCTAACAGATTGTTTTTTGTTGTTTTGGCACAAGGTGTTGCCTGTTCAGGCACCAAGGTTGGTCCTGTGCCAGTCATAGTCACTGCTGGCACAGATAGTGCTGCTGGTGTGAGGGCTGCTGGGTTGTGGGGTTGGTTTCAGTACAAAAAAACCCTTTGTCTTCGAGTGTTGGATGTTCACTTAAAAATGTCCCTTGGACAAACAGGATTAACCTGATAATCCATTACTTGGCTGTGTTAAAGTAGCACTGCCTATTCTGAGTGTCATGTAAAACCAAGTGCTGAGCATTTCTATATCTAGAATGAATCCCAAACTGGTTTGGGGTGGGAAGGGCCTTAAAGCTCACCCCATCCACCCCCCTGCCATGGGCAGGGACACCTTCTACTAGATCAGGTTGCTCCAAGCCCCATCCAGCCTGGCCTTGTTCATTACTGTCCTCTTTGCCCACTGCTCTTTTCAACTGTGGTGGGATCAAGCTAAATTTAAAGATCAAAATCAATTTTGTAAACAGTCCATGGCAGGTCACCCACAGCCTTACACAAACCAGCCACAGAAAGAGAAGCAGGACATTTCTAAGCTTTCTTAACATTTTTCTGTAGTGATAAAACAGAACACACCAAATAACATGTGCTGCTCTACATAAAAGCAAACAGAACAGCTCACAGGTGATGTTCAGTAAAATGTAAGTGTGGGCAGTTTAAACCTGCCTCAGCTTTCTGTGCTGGGGGGAGCCCAGAGCTGCCTCTGCTCACCCTCCCAGAGTGGCCAACTTCCTCCATGCTGCCCTTGCACAGCACTTTCAACACTTGAAGACTACAATAACTTGTAATTAAGACTGTGTTATTCATAGTAATGAGTTGCACAAGAAATGGCTGACTCTCCAATTCCTTCATGCCTGGCTTTTGCTCTCCAGACTTTGAACACGGTGGGAGGGAGGGTGGCAAAATGTCCCCTTGTTCTTCCTGTGACCATCCCAGCCCAAGCAGCCATTTCTTGTTCCAACACACCATGTTGATGATTATGCTCCTTTTCTCAGTCTTCTTGTCCTTGCTTATGAAGAGCCATATGAGCTGGAGAGATTTCTCTGAGAGCTTTGCCCAGAGTGTGAGCGTAAAAGAAGACTGGAAAAGTAACGGTTAATGGCATGCAGTCCCTTCTTCCTCCCTCTGACTCTTCTGCCATCTGCTTTTCTCTGTTTGCTTTGCATCTGTCACTTCTGTCTGGCTCTGGGTTAATAGATGGTGACATGAATCCTTTTTAGTTCTTGTGAACGTTGATTTTTTGTCCTGTTTGTGACCTGGAAGGGGCTTGAATTGTATGGGTTTGCACTGAGCATCCAGAACTGCCACAGGGCAGGACTGCAATCATCAGTGGAGAAAATGAACCTTTTTGAGATTGAAGGTGCTGATCTGGATGCTGATTGGGGGATCAATAAGCAATTTGAAAATGTTTAATTATGAAAGCTCTTGTATTATGCTTCTTGATTACTGTCATGGAAATGCTTGGGAGATTCCAGTCCTGAACGCCCTCATCCAGTAAAAACTACTCCACAATAACTCTGACATTTCACTCACTGCTGGCAAAAACTCATATTCAAAGCAGATTTCCCAGAATACTGTTTTCCTGCACTGGAACTGGATAGTTCTTCCATTTCCACACAGTCTCAATTTTTTATTTCTATTAAATCCCCCAGTAGTGCTTTAGTTATCCTTCCTGCTGCAGAGCTGCTGGTGCTGTGCCATTTCCTTTCCAGAATTGTTGTGCTCATCAAATCAGAGTTGTTGAGAAATTAATTCAAGAAACATGGAGTTTGTAATGCAAATAATCCTTGCAAAAGGACGTTTTCTTTTAGTTAAACAGTCTAATCCACATTTATTTTAAACTGTTTTGCTTTGTAATTCCATCCCCTCTAAGCAGGACTTGTCCTGAATAAAGGACACAGAACCCAAATGGGCCAAGCTAATTTTAAACATATATAACAAATTCTCTCTCAGGTGAGGCAAGTCCAAAGGTGTCACATTGTCCTTCCTTTTTCATGAGTCATCTGCTAAAATGTGCTGCACATCACAAAATTTACCACAAACAGTGTCTTGGTTACTGGAAATACAATACAAGCCTCTAACAATTGTAACTTACTGTTCTCCAACATCCTGAAATCGAGATGTCAAACAGTCACTGAGATGTTTGGTCTGTGTGTTTCATTTTCAGGTACCAAACTTTCTTATTTTAGTTGTGTTCTCTATGAACTGAATTTCCATTCAGTTTCTGATGTTGCAACAAGTCTCCTTTAAGTTGAAAGGATCAGGAATTCCTGTGTGGCCTCTCCAAGCTGAGTGAAAGGCTCCCTCCCTCATGTAACATCCCAAGCTGCAGCAAGTGTGTGTACAAGCAGTTGAGCTGCTTTTGGTGTCAGCCTTGCAAAAAACTCTCTTGTATATGGCAAACACTTTGATTTGTAGCAGGTAAAGTGCTGGGGAGATTTTCACTCTTGACACAGCCATGGCCCAAATACAGAGACTGGGGCTAAGTCACTGCACTTGCCACAGGTTTTGCAAGGCTGTGCTCTGTGTGTGTGTGGGTGTGATGTGTCCTCGGGTCAAACTCTGCCTTCCAGTGTGATTTAACAAGTTCCCTTGGTGGCTTTGTGGGAGAGGCCTCCTGCATTGCACAGAGGGTAGACTTTGGCCCTCTGGTTGTGCTCAGGAACTGTAATCTTTGGCATTTCGTTTTATAAGCTGCAGAGGTAGAACTAAATGTGAGGTGGGGTTGAACAAGTGTGAAGATGGTGCACAAGAGGATATGATTTGAGCATCCTTGACCTGAATTTCTGACACTTACAAGCCATCTTTCTAAGGATTTTAGCCTGCAAATTGGTTGCAAAGAAGGACAGTCTAAAACTGTCCTGTTTTAGTGCCTTGCTGGCCAAGAGATGAGCCACGTTGCCAGCCTGCTCTGAGCAGTGTTTGTGTCTGATGGTGAACCATAAGGATAAATTAATTTAATATCTGGGGAAATACGTGAGTCAAGTGTGTTTCTCTGGTTTGTGCCATTATAAATGGTTCTTGGGAGCATCACTTGTGTTTAAAACTTGAAATTTTTTTTTGAATTCTGCCTTTCTTCAGACTTATATATCTCCCAACCCCTTTGTTGCAACAATCCTCAAGCCTTTCTTGTGTGGAAGCCCTGCTGAGCCATTCCATTTTTCCTCTTGTTTTTCTCCTTCCATGTGTGATTCTTGCTGTCTTTTCTGTCATCTTGTTCCTCTTTTTGCTGTCTTAAGTTTGCTCTTCCTTTTCTTTGCTTTCCTTTCCTTTCTTCTTTTCTTTCTTTGTCTCCCACAACTATCTCCTGGCTCCTCATTCCCTGCATGCCACTAACTGGTTTCATTAGATATTAATTGATTTGTGAATTCAGGCTGAATTGCATCATCAGCAGATGGCGGATCCAGACCTGTTGGAGGAATCCTCTTCACTCCTGGAGCCGAGTGAGATGGGAAGAGGTGCCCCACTCCGACTCGGGTAATTGCACTTCAGGGTTGCTGGATCAGGGATTATCAGCCCTTGGAAGCACCAATGCTTTGAGCACAGCTGTGGAAATTTTCCACACCAAGCAGATGAAAGCTGATCTAAAACTTGCTGCTGCTCTCTGCTCTTTTCCTGGGGAAAAGGAAATATTCACTTCCCAGTTCATGTTTGTGCTTCACAAGTTTCTCTCTTCAGTTAAGAAACTGTTTCTCTCAATTTTCTCTCTGCACCAAACAGTTAACCCAGTTTGTTCTGTGTG
Organism: Geospiza fortis; assembly: GCF_000277835.1. Taxonomy (NCBI): domain Eukaryota; kingdom Metazoa; phylum Chordata; class Aves; order Passeriformes; family Thraupidae; genus Geospiza; species Geospiza fortis. Next base: position 602,187 of record NW_005054559.1, on the reverse strand, counting down.
AAGCCTATCTGTTTGTTTCCTCAGACATTCTGAGATCTCAGAGCTTTGTTGAAAGTTGTAGCTACTATGGGCACATAATGGTCTGAAATAACTGTATAGTTCTACATCCTCTTTATCAGCTGCTTCCAGGCTTCCTTGTACGTGTGGAATACTTTATCTGGACATGGGGCTTGGTCCAGTGAGGTCTAAGTATGAGACCAGGACATAGTCACTGGCAGCCATGGCTGCTGTAACCCTTGCAGGGTTACAGGACTGTAGGGCAATGAAGGCTAGAAACTATATATCTAAATGCATTTGTTTCTCCTATAAGCAGTGATTTATATATTTTTAAAGATTATTTTATTCTGTTAAAAAACAGAGCAAGTGCCATAGTGCAGTTGTTTTGCAGTGTGTTACCTCTGTGTATTTAGAGGACCTTCCATTTTGCTTAATACACAGAATTATCAGAATCACTGGGTTGGAAGAGACCTGCAAGATCATCGAGTCCAACCCATTCCCTGACACCTCAACTAAACCCTGGCACCCAGTGCCACATCCAGGCTTTTTTTTAAACACATCCAGGGATGGTGATTCCACCACCTCCCTGGGCAGACCATTCCAGTACTTGATCACTCTTTCTGTAAAAAACTTCTTCCTAATATCCAATCTATATTTCCCTTGTCATAGCTTGAGACTGTGACCTCTCGTTCTGTCAGCTGCTGCCTGGAGAAAGAGACCAACCCCCAGCTGACTACAACTACCCTTCAGGAAGTTGTAGAGAGTGATAAGCTCGCCTCTGAGTCTCCTTTTCTCCAGGCTAAACACCCCCAGCTCCCTCAGCTGTTTCTCACAGGGTTTGTGTTCCAAACCCCTCACCAGCCTTGTTGCCCTCTATTGTGTTTGTGTTGCCTCCAGATGAGGGAAGGAACGATGAATCTGACTCCATGTTCTCAGAAGGCTAATTTATTATTTTATGATACTACATTATATTAAAGAATGCTATAAAAAGGATACTTACAGAAGACTAACAAGATAATAATGGAAACTTGTGGCTCTTTCCAGAGCCCCAATGCAACTTGGCCCTAATTGGCCAAAAAGTCAAAACAATTCACATGAAACCAAGGAAACAATCACCTGTGGGTAAACAATCTCCAAACACATTCCACACGAGCAAAACACAGGAGAAGCAAATCAGATAATTATTGTTTTCCTTTTTCTCTGAGGCTTCTCAGCTTCCTAGGCAAAAAATCCTGGGCGAAGGGATTTTTCAGAAAATACGAATGCGACAGCCCTCCTCAAGAACTAATGTTAAAACAGGCTTTTTATAGCTTTTGGTGTGGTGCCAGCCCCCAGCTGGCAGCTGTGCTGGCTGTGGGGGGGTTCAGGTGCAGCTCCTCAGGCCGTGCTGTCCCCCTGCAGGTTCGTGGCTGGTGTGATCAACCGCGAGCGCATCCCCACCTTCGAGCGGATGCTGTGGCGCGTGTGCCGCGGGAACGTCTTCCTGCGCCAGGCCGAGATCGAGAACCCCCTGGAGGACCCCGTCACGGTAAGGGAGCTTGTCCTGGTTTAGGCCAAATCTGAGAGAAAACCTCCAAAAGGGGGCCCCACATGGCCCCTCCCCGCAACCAGCTAGCTCAGTTAGACATGAGACTTAATCTCAGGGTCGTAGGTTTCAGCCCCACGTTGGGCGCTAAATGTTGTCCTGGTTTAGAGCAAATTTGGGAGAAAACCTCCAAAAGGGGGCCCCACATGGCCCCTCCCCGCAACCAGCTAGCTCAGTTAAAGCATGAGACTCTTAATTTCAGGGTTGTGGGTTTTGAGCCCCACATTGGGTGCCAAATTTTGTCCTGGTTTAGGGCAAATTTGGGAGGAAACCTCCAAAGGGGGCCCCTCCAGGAAGAAAATCCACACAGCCCCTCCCTGCAACCAGCTAGCTCAGTTAAAGCATGAGACTCTTAATCTCAGGGTTGTGGGTTTGAGCTCAGTAACAGCCTCTCTTTCTCATGTGAGGCTGATGTGTTCCCTTGTCCCCCCAGCCACTGGTAGCTGACCTGTGGAATCATCTGTCTGCTAGGACAGACTTTGTTCTTATTGTGCAGAACTTCCTTAAATTGAGGTTACACCTAATGTAATTATTCTTGAAACATTATGTTAAAATTTCCTAAGTAAGGTAGAACAATAACTTGTCAACAAATGCAGGAAAGGGGCCCTGGCTGCCCCCACGGACACAGCTGTGCAAGGAATGTGCCTCTGGTCTCCCTGGGAACCACACTGGTTAAAATCCACTTTTTTTCATCTTCATTCACTCTTTTGGCTTGATTCTGTAGGTGAGCTGACTGCACTAAGTGCTGATAAAATCTTTGTTATTTTTGGAGATCTTACCAGGTTTTCCTATTTACTGCATTGTATAGAATCAATAATGGATAACCTGGGGCATTTTGCTTCAGTGAACACAAATAAAGTGCATGTATTCTGTACTGAGGCTGAGAAAATTGCTCTCCTTGTGACTGTTCAGTGTTAATCAGGAACATTTCTTGACCTTCTGTGCATATCTGAGCTCTGATGGACAGACTCAGTGAGAGGAAAATTAGAATTCTGGTAATTAGCCAATGCTAATTTCTACAATTCTTTCCTTTGTTCTAGGGGGATTACGTGCACAAGTCTGTATTTATCATCTTCTTCCAAGGTGACCAGCTGAAGAACAGAGTCAAGAAGATCTGTGAAGGGTATGAAAGTCTGTAATTGAGAGCTGGGCAGCTCTCAATTATTTGAAACACACTGCCATGACTTTATATCGATATTTCTCAACTCCCTGTTTCACAGTGGCTGCAGGAGCAGATATTAAATGTGCCATAAGTAACTGAAACACATTTTACAGTCACACTTGCCACTCCCCAGCCTGTAATGCTCAAAGTACACAACTGCTGTGCTAGGGAATGCAAAAAACCAAGGCAGTGGTGATTTCTGGGGCAGGCCTGATGGACATCAGTGGGATATTCTCACAGTGGAGACAACAATGACTGCTTCTTTCAGCAGTTGCACTGGTGTGGCAGCATCCCCCCTCAGCTGGATGGCTGCCCAGCCTCATGACAGTGTCTGGAGACACTGGCAGCACAGGGAGCAGAGGATTCTCTCCCACTTCTGTTTTCTTTAGCACTCAGCTTCTGCTTTTGCCTAAAGCATTTCTACTTTTCTGTTTTGACTTATTGGCCCCCTTTGATGTAGGGGCTGGAGCTGTGCTTGGCAGTCTCTGCTGATCAGAAGCTTCTCACAAGGTGCCTCTGGCTCACCCCTGAGTGATTGATTTTCTTTCCATCTCTGTCACTGAGGTGCTTCCCTGTCTTCCAGGTTCCGGGCCTCCCTCTACCCATGCCCAGAAACACCTCAGGAGAGGAAGGAAATGGCTTCTGGTGTCAACACCAGAATTGATGATCTTCAGATGGTAAAATAACTGGGGACAATGACCTTTCTCTATTTTTGGGTTTTTTTATAATGTGGTTGAAACTCATATTGAGAAACTTTGGATCCTGTTAAAACAGGAGGATTTTGCCCCTGTGAGATGACCTTGTTTTCACCTTCAGGTAGCTTGAGACCAGCAGGGCAAGAGAGATGTTTGGGGACTGCTCAGTTGTTTCTATGTCAGGATTTGGGATGGGTGGAGGGCTAAGCAATTTATTATAAACAAATAATTACAGAGAACTCCATACCAGGGAGAAAAGAGGAACTTGTGTACGGAGATCCCATAGAGCACATTGTGTAACTGCCTGCTTCATCTGCAAGTACTTTGAAAACATTTAAACTTTTTTCAAGCTGAGATGCAACAATGCTGACATTAATTTAGCTTTTCCTTTTTCTGCCTGTCTTTATATTTTCACATTGTGCTGTCCTGAAGAGCTTCTGCTTTACAACTAATCTCTTGTGCAGCTGCCTGAGTGTTGGTAAAAATTAATTAGACCCAGATCTCGTGGGTGCCACCTCTGAAATACCTGGTGCTTGCTTCAAGGAAGAAAGGCAATATGTGATAATATAGAAAGATTTAAGAGATTTGAGACAAAAACTGAGAAAAAGTTCAGGAACTAAAAGGAAAAAGGGTTGAATATGACCTACTTATTTGATACAGAAACTGTCTCAAGTGGGGAGTTGTGCAGTGTAGCACACAAAAAGATATTTTAAGATATTTTAAAGACAGGAACTCAGAAGCAATGTAACTGCTGTAAGCTGCATGTGCCTTCTGTCCTCACTTTCCCTGCAATCTAAGACTTTCCACTCTGGAAATCTGACTTGGCCTGAGTTTGATATGTTCCAGTTGGAAAACACCCTCTGTAGGAAACACTTTCTCCTTTTCCCTTCAGTAAACAAGTCTTTCAGGGTAATTAGTGTGTTTTTTCAAGGCAGCACACCCTTTACTTGCAGAACTCTTCTCTGCTCTTTTAACCTGGGTGGAGGTAAAACTGTTCCCTGTGATCTTGGCACAGTGCATTGTTTGAAATAACCACTGAGCTTGGAGCTGGAAGAGGAAAATAATCAGAAAATGTCCCTGGAAAAAGCTCTTAAGCTTTTCAGCAGAGCTAATTACTGTGGGGGCTAATTACTACATCACAGACTGCAGACATGGGGTGGGGGAGCAGGCTGCTGGTTCATCCTCTGTGGGAAAGGCTTCTCTTGTTGGTGCACCTTGATCTTTGGTCCATGATTTGGCCTCATCTTTCTCCTGCTTGTCTGAAAGGTGCTGAACCAAACTGAGGATCACCGGCAGAGGGTTTTGCAGGCAGCTGCTAAAAACATCCGCGTGTGGTTCATCAAAGTGAGGAAGATGAAGGCCATTTACCACACCCTGAACCTGTGCAACATCGATGTGACACAGAAGTGCTTGATTGCTGAAGTGTGGTGTCCTGTTGCTGACCTGGATTCCATCCAGTTTGCTCTCAGGAGAGGCACTGTGAGTAGATGTGCCGCACGGGTTCATTGTTCATTGCCTTTTCTGGTTTTTGAGCCTCTGAGCACCATCCCCTTGGGCTGCTGGAATCACAGAGGACAGCTTATTTAGCATGCAGGAATGATGGCTTAGAGATAAAAGAAGTTACAGATACGTTGTGTGAAGCTTAAAGTTCAGGTGAAGGCTGGAATGGTGAGGATTTTACTGTGTGTGAGGCTTAGTTACCCTGGCTGGGCTCTGTAGTCCTGGTGTCTGGATAGAGGAGCTCTCCAGGATGTTGGCAAACTCACCTTCTGCTCAAATAGTCAAGAGAGTTGAGTTTCTTGAAATCCTTCCACGTGCAAGATTTGTTTTCTTGTCTGTCCTACACAATATTCACCTTTACTCCTGCTGCACAAAGTGGAGAGCAGTGGAATCCTGGCAGCCTTCCTGAGCTGCTGCAGTGTCTCATTGTGCAAGCACACTGCAAACACTCAAGCTTGCAGTTTTCCAAACGGGGACAGCTGTGTTGGACTTCATCCTCCAATGCTCTGAGGGTGGGTTTGCTGATCTTCCCTTTGTTTTTCTCTAACAGGAGCACAGTGGATCCACTGTCCCATCTATTTTAAACAGGATGCAAACCAATCAGACCCCACCCACATACAACAAAACTAACAAGTTTACTTCTGGCTTCCAAAACATTGTTGATGCTTATGGCATTGGGACATATCGGGAAATAAATCCAGGTAAATTCACATGCAGAAAAGTCCAAGACTTCTGTCTCAGTTTTTTTAGTTGTGATGTTTATCTGTATTGCCTGTCCTGTGTGGAAATCTAATGAGAATTCTAGTAGACTTATCAGCTTTCAGTAACAGAGGGGAAGCTGGGGAATTACATTTGCTAAATTGGGAATGTTGTATTTTCCCTTACAGCACCCTATACCATCATCACCTTCCCATTCCTGTTTGCTGTGATGTTTGGGGATTTTGGCCATGGAATCCTGATGACTCTGATTGCTGTCTGGATGGTGGTGAGGGAGAGCAGGATTCTGTCCCAGAAGAGTGACAATGAGGTAAAGTGGCAGATCGTGCTGAGCTCTGCATTTCAAACAAAGAGCTGCAGCTTGGTTTATTCCCATCCTTTTCCCCTTGAATTGACAATGCCCATTACTCCTCCTTCGGAATTTTTGAAGTGGACAAGCTGAGAAGCCTGAAGAGCACACACACACACGCTCTGAGTAGTGTAATTTCATAAAAGTATTGTGATCCCTTGATTTTTCCTTTTGTATATTTATAAGAAATTATTAATTTCAGTTGTCTGAAGGAAATTATTAAGTGTAGTAGGTAAGCTGGCATAAACAAATCACCCCAAATTTAGCTGGATCATAATGGGGTTTAGCCACTGCAAAACTCCCAGTTCCTGTAGTTTATATCCCATCCCTGGTATTTTTCCTATTTGCTGCACAAGGTTGGTTTTGCTGGCTCAGGGCTGACAGGAGCTGAGCCAGAGTTAAGATACACTGGCAGGGCTGGAGGAGACTGGCAGGGTCTGTGCTCCTGGTTCCAAACTCATGCTGCCAGCTGGGAGTTGCATCAGGCTGTGCAGTTTGTCCTCTCCAGCTACTCTGGGTCCCCTGTGGAGATCCATGCTGCCCCTTTATCCTCATTATCTGTGCTGCTCTGCTCCCTCTTGCACCCTTAATCCCTGCCAAGGGGAAACAGAGATTTTGGGCTCTTGGTTCACGTGGCCAATGTTTGTCCCACAACAGACTGATTTCCCTGGTTTTGGCTGTAGGAGTGACCTTCCCTTGTTGATTCTCTGTGTCTTCTACCTCCATCGGGGTCTGGATTGAAGGCACTCGAGACAATGGTTCATGTTCAGACTCAAGTGTGTATTGTGTCTTATCAGTGCTATCAGTTCTTATCTGTTTTTTATCAGTCTCACAGCAGTGAGTTCTGCAGCCCTTCATTAACAAGGCACAAAATGGCCAACAATCTCTTGGTTCAAGATCTTTTAAGGCTAAACTATCCAATTAAGAAATTAGACCTAGATTATTTTCCCTTTTAACTCAATAACTGGTCACTCAAATCTTGCAATGTGGACTTTTCTGTCCAATTACAAAATACCACCCAAACCCATGAAGAAGAAGGAAGAAGAAGGTAAAGAGGAACAACCAGTCTCCTCCCTAAAACCTTCATCTTGCTTCATATTTATTTCTATATTCTAAATCCCCAAACTCTTAAGTTTTCCACCCTGTGGTATTATACACTTCTAACCAACTACACATCTGTAATCCCAATGCTGTTAATCAATTTTGGAAGCCTTCTCCACAGCCTCAGGTCAAATGCCGTGTTCTCTTGTGGGTCAGTGCCTTTCAGCACAGAAAATTTAAAATTCTCGGCATCCAGGCTTCCAACATTCCCTGTTCTCATGGACTTTTTGTTCCTTTTTGGGTTTTTACACCAGATGTTCAACATGGTGTTCAGTGGTCGGTACATCATCCTGCTGATGGGGCTGTTCTCCACCTACACAGGCCTCATCTACAATGACTGCTTCTCCAAATCCCTCAACATGTTTGGTTCCTCCTGGAGTGTCAGGCCCATGTTCAATAAAGCCAACTGGTCGTGAGTAAACCCTTGGTAACTTTGTAGACACAGTGTCTTGGTTTGGAAAGAGAGGTGTCTGCTAAGGAATGCAGGAGCCTCCCCTGAAATGGAGAATGTGAACCTCCTCCCTCTGAATTGCTATCAATTTTAAATTAAGGGGCTCTCAGGCAAAAAATAGGGGAGCAGTGTGGCTCAGCCCTCCTGCAGTGTCAGGGGTGGTTCTGCTGGAGCAGGGATCCTGGAGAAGGGTGCAGTCTTCCTCTGACAGCCCAGGGGAAGAGGCAGCTGCTGTTCCTCTGGGCAATCCAGTGCAGAAGCCCTGCTGGTGTTCCAGAATCTCCAGATTATATCCGGGTAGGAATGCTTGGCTCCTCCCTCTGGGCTCACATCTCCCAATGGGATGCTGTAGTTCTTATCAGCCATGCAGTGACATTCAATAGCTGTTATCAGCAGATGTCTCCCCCAGAGGGAGGATTGGGTGTGGAAGAGATAAGGAAAGCTGCCCACTGAACAGAAGCCAACTGCCATACAGATGGCAAATAGAATGCATCTTGCCTTGCAGTCTGGGACACACAATGAGAAGCAGGTGACTTGTCCTTCCCCATTGTCCTTCCAGATCAGGAAAGCAAAAATTTCTGACCTCTGCCTCAGGTAGATTTGGAAGAGGGATGTAAATATGCCAAGATTCAAAATGGATTTTTTTTTCCCCAGAAGACTTTAAAAGATGCAGTTTCACATCTATTTCCCCATAGACATTTCAAGATTCCTGTCCCCTGCACCTGTTTTCCTTGTGACAGAGTAAAAAGTCAAGAAACAGGATTTTATTCCTTTGGGAAAATCTCTAGAACCATCCAGGTTCTACAACCATGAAGTTCTCTCAGTTTAAGCTATTCCTTGCTCTCACAGGGGAAGATTGTTGTTGGTTTTTACAGAAGGAGGGTGGCATTGCTGTTGTTAATGTTTCATAATCTTGTTTCCAAACAGAGATGCTTTGCTGGAGACCACCCCCCTGCTGCAGCTGGATCCTGCCGTCCCAGGGGTGTTTGGTGGGCCCTACCCCTTTGGCATTGACCCAGTAAGAGCTCCTCCTTCCTCTGCAGGCTTTTGGGCAAAATCCTCTGTGTCAGCAGAAAGAAAAGTACCTGTTCACTGTTCTGTGAAAGATCTTCCAGCCCAGCCATTCCCTTAGCAAGTCCATGCTCCTGAACAATAGAATTCCTACTGAGATGCTGAATTTGGGATAGAGACCCTTGTCCTGAGGTTCATTAAAGGCTGCTTTCTCACTCCTTCTAACTGCAGTGCTTTAATCAAATCTGATTAGCCTTGGAAATCACTTTCTGAAGTTACTTTCTTACCTTGGACAAAGTTGTTAATCCCTTTTTTCAGTCACCCTTAGAAATTTACATTTCCCAGTAATTCTGTCACTTTGTACCTGCCTGCCTCAACACCTCTGCTCTTAACTCAGCTTGTAATATATGACAAACCTTGTGTGGGTTCCACAAAGTGCAGGAAATCAGAGCTGTGTGTAATTGTTCCTTTAAATGGATAATCATATTCTCTCTGTTAAGGATACAGCCTCTTTTCTCCTGCACCTTTGAGGTACCATGAAAGCGGGTTTGATTCCTGCTCAGTGGTGGGCTCAGTTGCTGTCAGGCTGTTCCCAGCTGAAAGCTTGTCTGCTCATTTCCCCAAAATAGGACAAACACATTTTTAAAAACCTGTTTTTTCAGCCTCACACTTCCTGACTTGTTCATACTGTTTAGCTTAAAGGGAGTGTTTTCCTTCTCCTGTTTTCCTTTCCCTGATATCTAACTAGGTGTTGTTTTTCACAGATCTGGAATATTGCCAGCAATAAGCTGGCTTTCCTCAATTCTTTCAAGATGAAGATGTCTGTGATTCTTGGCATTTTCCAGATGCTCTTTGGTGTGGCACTGAGTCTCCTCAACCACATGTAAGTGCTTTGCTCTGGTTTTCTCGTGGTGGGGGCAGTGGAATGGCTTTGGGTGTTGTGTGGTTTGGGATACCTGTCAGCCCTCAGCTCCTGATGGAAGGTGCAGTGCAGTTGTCTCTGGCTGTGTCAGGCAGTTCCTGTGCTCCAGGCCCAGCTGTTGTTGAGCTGCTGGAGCCCCTCCACCCCCTTCACTCTCTTATTAAAAGCTTTTGCCCTAATTCTAACCAAATCTAATATAAATTTTCTTTTTTTTCCTTGCCTGTAGCTATTTTAAGAAGCCACTGAACATATACCTTGGATTTATCCCAGAAATGATTTTCATGTCCTCCCTCTTTGGATACCTTGTTATTCTCATCTTTTACAAGTGGACAGCCTACGATGCTCACACCTCCAAGGAAGCACCCAGCCTCTTAATACACTTTATCAACATGTTTCTGTTCTCCTATGAGGACACCAGTAATAAGATGCTTTATAGTGGGCAGGTGAGTGCTCTTGCTAGGACAGAATCAGAGATGCTTTGTGATACTGGAGTGTTTCATTGTCATAATTGTGAAATCAAGCATGAAACATCTTTCCACTGTGACAGAGCATTTCTGAAGGCTGACACTATGTAATGTTGAAGAAGGAAGGAACAGTCCCTATACCAGGAAATTATATTTGTCTGACCATAAGTCAGCTGTGACTTCAGAACATGTGGATCCTGATTAATTGTGGAAAGCAATTAGGAATATTGTCCTGTGTCTGCAGTGTGATTCCTCTCAGCCTAGCTCAGACACCAACTCTATTTCCTCCCAGCAGTATCAGACATCTGCCAAATTCTCATTTTCTGCAGGATCTTTCAGATTTTTCCCCATTCTAACCCAATCTCAGCATTAGACACTGTGCTCAGTCAGAGGTGGCAGCTGCAGGCATTAAGTACTTAATTGCTGTTCCCAGAAGAGAGGGAGGTAGAGGAGCATCCACATGCTGGGAATTCAGCCATTCTTGCTGGGTTCTGTGTGTGTTTGAGCAGGGGCTGAAGCTGAATCACCTGAGATTTGTGTTTTTTGCAGAAAGGGCTCCAGTGCTTCCTCGTGGTGGTGGCCTTGCTGTGTGTGCCATGGATGCTGGTGGCCAAGCCCCTGGTCCTTCGCCAGCAGTATCTAAGGAGAAAACACTTGGTGGGTGATTCCCTTTTATGTTTTCCATATGAAAACTGTTTATGGTTGAAAAGCTGTGTTCTCCATCCTGAGCTTGGATTCATGGGTTCACACTGCATTGAAACCTGTAAAGTGTTTTTGCATATTCCTGGGATACCAGCAGGTGGGTGTTACAGAGACAGAGTGTTGCCTGCCTGCTTCCCAGATCTGGATCCAGCATCAAACCTGCTTTTAAAAACCCCTTATGTTGGTAATGATCAGAAGAGTGTCTCTGGCTTGGGCTTTGGTAGCTGGTTTAGGAACAGCCTCACTGGCTGCTGGATGCACTTCTGTGGCTGGCAGTGGGAAACAGAGATGGAATTGGCTGGCACATTTCTCAGCTACCTTTGTTAAAGCAGCTTGGATGGTTAAAAGAAAACCACTAAAAGAGATTTAGAGGTGTGAGAGGCTGTGTGCTGGGGTGCTCTGTAGGTTTCCAGCTGTTTCCAGCTGTGTGTGAGATGCAGGAACGTGGCACTGCAGAGAAGTGCGAGCGCTCCCTGCACGCTGCGAGGATGTGCAGCGAGTCAAAGATCAGCTCAGTTACAGACACTCCCTCTCCCTTCTCTGACCACCTTTCATCCTCCCATGTCCCCTCCATTCGTTTCCCTTTCTCTTTTTGTTTTCTTCCTCCTCCCCTCTCTCTTCTTGCATCCATCCTCCCCCAGGAAGGGCAGCCCGAGGAGGCCCAGGGCAGCACGAACGCGCAGGCGCTCGAGGCAGCAGCGGCTGCAACAGTGAGTGCACTTCAAACTCGCCTGATGCATTGCAGATGGGAGTTGGCTTTGTGTCTGGTTCTTATCAAGGGAGCATGGAATATATCTGAATTTCATAAGGGAATGGCAAGTGCACCTTTAGGGTGAAAAACCACTTTCTCTTGGAAAGAGCAAAGTTTAGCCAAATTGATACATTCTGGATGAACACCCAGGGTGGAGGATGGTAGTTGTGCGTGCACAGAGACACTTCCTTGCAGGAGTGCTGCTGAATCCAAACTGCAGAGCAGCACAGGATTTCCTGCTACCACATCCCCCCCTGTTAAATTCCCTTTTTTTCTTCTGCTTGTCTATTTGTTCAAGACAGATTAGGATTCTTCTCAGTGCAGCATTTCTGTTTGCATTACGTGTTTCCAAACACACAGTGGTGTGATGGCCTCCAGCAACTCCATGTCAGTAATCACTGGATTTGTGACACATCTGTCCTGTACACACTTTGACCTGAAATTATTATAAAATGGTTGTGCACAAAAAAAAACTTCTTGGTGGCAGTTGTTTTGACTTACATGTTTCTAAGTTTACAGATGGCTCTTTGCTTCCAAAACTTTCTGCTGAGGATTGTGGCAGCCCCAGAACTTAGTCCTTTCCCCTATTTCAGCTACCTTTTAGTTCTTTCCCCTGTTTCAGCTACTTTTTAGTTCTGAATCTGCCTGGCTGCCTAGGGAGGTGTGAATCTCACTGATTGTGTGAAGCACATCATGCTCTCCAGGTGCCAGGGGTGCTGGGAGGGGACATGTCAGCTGGTTCTCTTGTGACATTGTGGTCTCCTCACAGAAATGTCAGTAATGAAAATGGATCTTTTGTGCAGGATCCATCCAGCATATGAAATACATCTCCATCAGGAAGCTGTGAGGGGAGGCCTTGTGTCAAGGGTGCTTAGAAGGATCAAGTAAACAACTGGAGCTGTTGGAGCTGTGTTTAGGTTGGCTGGGTTACAGGGAATGGCTATGAGTCGAGTGTGAGGGAAAGGCTGCTCAAGTGCAAGTTCACACAGGCTAGAAATACATAAATAGAATATTGACAGCATCACCAGTGACTTGTGGTGTTTCAGAGGTACTGAAAATCCTAATAGAAGCATTGTCTTAGTTGTTAATATGGAGGGGAGTATTAAATTTTATTTCAGAGCATAAACGCCTACCTAATTTGTTTTTAGAAACCTGGCAAAACCTCTAATTCATATCTGGTGTTTTGAGCATATTTATAATTCAGCCTAAAATAAAAGCAGGCTTCTAAGGACAAAGGAGGTGGAAGAACTCAGAGAAGCTGTTCTGCTCTGTGCAAGCACCAGGTCATGGCACCTTCAGCCTCTTTCATCTCATGGGCATCCCTGGACTTCTGCAGTCCAGATGTGGCAAGTCAGGTCACATCCTGTGTCACAGGTGACCCAAGACAGTGCTGAAGCTGGCCACAGGGTTTATTTCTATCTGTGGTGTTGTAGTTTGTCTCTCTTGGGGTCAGACTCAGGGGTCAGTGAGATCTGCTCCCAGTTTCAGCGTTTCAGCTCAGTCTGTGTGTTGTTCTTTCCCCTTTGGAGTCCTGGATGTGCAGCTGAGGGTCAGATGCTGAATGTCAGAACAAATGTCTCTAAAAGGCCCTGCTTGCACAGCATAGAGTTTCCAAGCAGGGGAAGATCTGGTTTTCCATGCAGTGTTGGTGTGCCTGAGGCTGGTGGGAGTAAATGTGTGTGTGTTTGTGTTCAGCTCCATGACCTGCTCCAGCACCCAGCAGTGCTGTGTCCATGCTGGGCAGGATGTGGGGCTAGCAGATGTCCTCTGAGAGATGTGCCTTTATTGTCCTCATGGTTGCAGTTACACTGTAGAAATGTACCAAGGATTCACTCAGACAGACTTTTTTTTTTTTTTTAATTTTTTTCCCCAGCCCCAGCAGAAATCAGCACCTTTCCCATCCAAGCTGGGAAATAGAATTGTACCTGCCTTAATCTGGGCCTTAATATTTTATATTTAATATTTAATATTTTTTTTTCCTCTGTGAGCTGCTGCTGCACATGGAGTCATGAGAAACCTGCACTTTTGCACTAAAACCCAAACAACACTTTGCTCTTTCTTTTCTGCATGTGTCAGGGCACGCACAACTTTGGTGGGATCCGGGTGGGCAATGGCCCAACAGAGGAGGATGCTGAGATCATTCAACATGACCAGTTATCTACCCAGTCTGAGGAGGGGGAAGAGGTAAGCACCTGAGCATCCTCGCTCTCAGGGCACTGCAGGCAGCAGGATGAGCTCACTGGGACTGGATTTATTGTTTCCATGCTGTTTAAACAGCAGCATTCCCAGTGAAGTGTGTTCCTAGCAGTTTTCTCACTCACTGTCTCTTGGTCACTGCCAGGACTCCAGAAAAAAAAAAGCAGCATAATTTGTATATGCTGGGAGATGTGGCTGTGTTTGTCCCCAAAGTGTCACCATCTCAGGGGTGCACAGCACTCCCTGGTGCCACATTTGCTTCTTCCATGCCAGTGGAAATTCAGGAGCTGTATTTCTGCAGCACTGAAATTTTGTTCATATATTCATTTTGACTGCTGGGGGTAATATTAATTACTTCCCTTTCCCCTGGGAGAGGAGAAAACCAGTGGATCTCAGATAGTTGGGGTTTTTTCTGATGTTTCTGATGCCTCTGAAGGACTGCAGCAGATCCTGCCTCTGCAGTGCATGGGATGTGTTACTGCTTTCTGTGGCCTGCCTAGGAGGGAATTGCTGAATGTGTTCATGATTCATGTGATCAAAACACTGCACTAAATGTAAATTTGTGTTTTCAAGCCTACAGAAGACGAGGTGGTAAGAGCACAGCAGCTTTGCCTTCATGTGTACCTGGGCCATTTCCCATGGGTGTAAAACGTGCTGAATGGAATTTGTTATGTCACAGCATCTTGTTTTCCAAAAGATCTTGCTGTTTTCATGTTACAGGCCATTTTTAATTCATACACACATACATCCACAGACTTTTAATGACTTCATCTATACAGCTTGTCTGTCTGATCCCCTGTCTGCAGATTGTTCCCAGTTACCTGGGAAACTGTTCAGCTGGAGGTCTGAAACTGAAAAGTTTTCACTTTTGAGCCTCCAAAGAAGCTGTTTTATGTTGTGGCTTTCTTAATTCTGTGTTGCAGCAAACTGTTGGAAGAGATTTCTTCCCACAAACTGTCTGCCACGTTAAGGATGATGCTGGTTGACCCAGAGAGCAAATGCAGCACAACCAGTCCAGTTTCATGTAGTTCAAGAAACTGAACTGGCCAGAGGCTTTGTGTAGAAGAGAAACTCCATTCTGAGAAACTGCTCATTCTCTCAAACTGCACTTGTAACAAGTATTAAAAAAGTGGGAGGTTAATACTGATGCAGGATTGAGTGTAGGTTTCAGCACTATCAGGTAACCAATTTTACTACAAAAAAAACCCAAAAAACAACAAAAACAAAAACAAATTGCATGAAATCAGAACAGCTTGACCAGGGCACTGCTGCTGAAAATTGTGCTGAGAGTGGTTTGCTCAGAGCTCTGCTGTGCACAGGCCTGTGTGGAATGGGGTTCCTGTTCTGGTGTTTCCCTGAAAATGTGTCAGCCCACAAGGTCTGTCCCACAGCAATCCCAGTGCTCCCACTCCTGCCTCAGTGGCTGCTCTCTCTGGCAGTTGCACTCAGCTTTGAAAGGTCATTGTTTAAACATTTCCCACATTCCCTCCTGTGTCCAGAGCTGGAACTGGTGGCTGGGGCAGCTTTTAGTGAAGAACTTCACATCTCATGTTCTGTGGAGAAAGGATTAGGATTTTGACAGCTAATTTAACTGAATTGTTTGAAATACTTAGTGCCTTGGATGTACTAGGGGAGAATTAAGAATATAAATAGCTTTGTGTGCATGCCTAGAGAATTAGTCACTGGATGTATTTAAAACATCATGTTCACTTAAATCTGAGTAGTTTCTGAAGCATGGATTAAATCCAAACTGCAGGGAATGCTTTCCCAAGCTGCAGGATAAGAAACTGCCCTACATGGCAGACTTCTTGTAAATTCCTTTATTATTACAGAAAATTACCAAAGCACAGAGGCTTTGCCAGTGAATGGTACACAGATGTGACTTCTTCAGGGTAGCTTCGTGCATTATTTTTGCTTTCAAAAAGGGCAGGTTCATGTCTTGCAGAATGCTCCTGTAGCAGAGGCACACACAGCACAGCTTGGGGCGCTGCCTCCCTCCTGCAGGGAATGCACACCAGCACCACCTTCTGCTGAACAGTCTTTTCCTGGCTAAGCCCATGGATGAATTTGGAATATCTGACTATAAGAAAACAATATTCACATCACAGCATTTGTCATTCTGCAAAACCTGTCAAGACAAGGTCCATGTTTTGTTTGTGGCCCTGGCGTGCTAAACCAGGAGAAGACAGTGTCAGTGTGCAGTGTCACACACAGTGTCCCTGGTGACAGCAGCAGTCCCCCTGCCCCTGTCCCCACCCAGCCCTTGCTCCCAGCTCCCCTCTCCTCTGTTCCTTTGCAGTTTGACTTTGGGGACACCGTGGTGTACCAGGCCATCCACACCATCGAGTACTGCCTGGGCTGCATCTCCAACACGGCCTCCTACCTGCGCCTCTGGGCCCTCAGCCTGGCCCACGCACGTGAGTGTCCCTCAGGGAGCTGGGCTGGCTGTCTGTCTGTCTGTCTGTCAGGCCTCCCAGGGCTCCCCTGGCACACTGCTGGCCGTGCATTTATTACTAATCAAAGCTTCTCTCATGTTGGTGAAGGAGAGAGAATGATGCATCTGATTCCTTCCATATCAAAGGCTGAATAATTACTTTATTATACTATTATTATACTGTTGTTATTATTATACTATATTATATACATTTATTCTACTATATTATATACATTATATACATTTCTAAACTGAATCTGCCAAGCACTCACTCTGCACACACTGCACAGAATCTCGTGGCTGTCAGTGACAGTCCTGACACACACACACACACACACCTGGCCCTGACAGGCCAAGGAAACAAAACACCATCACTGTGGGTAAATAATCCCCATATTGCATTCTACTTTGGCACAGCAAGTAAGGCAAGAATTGTGTTTTCCCTTTCTCTGAGGTTCAGAGAATGTGAATCTCAGAAATCCTTGGGAAGAATTGTGCCTTGCTTTTCTCTGTGAAATGTGGCAACATGCATTACCCAGGAGCAGTGAGCTCCACACACCAGGATCTGCACCCACAGCTCTGCTGAGTGGGAGGAATGGAGTTAAAATCACAGAATAAAGCAAAGAGCTGCTGAGCAAGGACTCTGCCCTGCCCTGTGTGGCAGCTGGAGGCAATGTCCTGACACACTTGGCTGCAAAAGCTCTTGTCCCTCAGTTTCCACCTCATTGTAGCAGGGCTTTGCTTGACTTTAGTTTTTCCTTTACCAGTGAACACCCCCTGTCCTGCTGACCTGATCCTCTCCCCTTTCTCTGCAGAGCTCTCAGAGGTGCTCTGGACCATGGTGATCCACATTGGCCTCAGCGTGAGGAGCCTGGGGGGAGGCTTGGGCCTCTTCTTCATCTTTGCAGCTTTTGCCACGCTGACAGTGGCCATTCTGCTGGTCATGGAGGGGCTCTCAGCCTTCCTGCACGCTCTGCGCTTGCACTGGTGAGTTGCTGGCACGTCCAGAGACCTGGGCAGCTCCTCGTAACAAGAAAACTGATGTCACCTGTACTGTGCAGAAATGCCGTCTTCTAGAAGGCAGGAAGTCTTAGAAAGGGTCAGATTTCAATTCTGTTTGTAGTAAAACACCTCCCCCCAGTTGTTGTTTAAAGTTTTATAGCTCTGCTTAGAAATAAGCACTAAAAAGTGAAAGCCTAGGGCCCAAAGCTTTGGGACCAGGGGCTGGGGGGGCTGTGCTGGCTGGAGCAGTGTGCTTTGTGGCTTTCAGCAGAACTTTCTTGTTCCATTTGTTGGTCTTTCCCCTGTTTCCTGTGTTTGTTGTTGTTTGTGTGCAGTAGCCACTGACTGCAGGTTCCTCCTTGTGCTCCTGTTCATGGCTGCAGAACCTTGCCCTGGACAGGAGTGGCTCTGCCTTCTGCCCTTGGGGTACTTTGGGATGGTTGCAAGTTTTTGCTGGTCTTGCTTTTAGAATTTGCTTTTGCAGGCCCTTTCCTGTCATCATTAAGCTCCTGTGTATGCAGCCAGCAAAGCAGAAGGAATTACTCTGCTCCCAAGTATGGAAAATATTCGAGAGTTTTTTGTCTAATCCATGTTTAAGAGCACTCATTGTTCCACTTCAGATTCCCTCTTAGTGCACTGGTGGGATCAGAGGAGCAACTGGGAGTAGGATTTTTCTCAGCATGAAATGTAGGAGAGTCTGTGCCTCTCTGGGGTTCAGCTGCTGATTTCCTGGGGCAGGGGGGGTTGTGAGAGCAAAGGGAAGTCTCTGAATATCACAAGAAATACTCTTGTCGTGCTTAAATGGGAAGAAAAAGTTGGGAGCACTCTCTGCAAGTAATTCTGTAAGTGCAAAAGGAAGCAAGTGCCTCTAAAAAACAACAAAAAAAAAGGCAAGAGAAAATGAGCCTTTTTGCACTTTTCCCCTGCTTGTGAGGAAGGGAAGGAAAACTTTGGCCTTTTGCCCTCTGCCTTGGCAGCTAGTGAGGTGCAGGCTGGGGGTGCAGGGTGGAGTGTCCAGGGGGTGCAGAATGGAGGCTCCTGGCTCCTGGGGGTGCGCAGGCTGGGGGGTCCTGGTCCACCTCTGTGTCTCTGTAGCCAAATGAGCCAAGCTGATGCTGGGGTGAAGCCATCGTGTGCTGAGGGAGCTGGGGGGGCACTCGTGGAAATGGCTGCTGGATGGTGGCTCTGTGCTTCCTGGCATCCAGCCTGAGCCCTGCACAGCAGTCACTGCAGAGCTCCCTCATCCTGTCCCTGCTGTCACAGTGACAGCAGGAGCTCCCCAGACCCTGCTGGGCACTGAGGGCAGTCCAGGAGGAGCAGAGGGCAGCAGTGCTGTAACTCCACATCTGGTGGGTTTGCTCTGTAATTCCTTGAGGATTAGAGGATTTCCAGGCCATTTCTAAGCAGCAGCAGGGGAACAGCTCCGAGCAGCTGCTCTAGACAGGCTCCATGGAGCAGAAAACACATTTCTGGGGAGGTTCCTGTCATGTGTTAATCACAAACTGCACTGATATGGCTCAGGCACCTGGAACAGGTGTGAGCTGGAGGTAATGGTTCACATTTCCCTAAAGGGCCATTGAAAAACCATCTGTGTGTGTGAGTGAAATGGCAAACAGGCAAAGCCAGGGCAGCAGCAGTGAGAGCAGGGATCACTCTGCCTGTGCAGGGCAGCTGTGGGACTGGAGTGCTTGACAAAGTCCTGTTTCCCCTAAACATTAGTTTCAAACCTTCAAGCCTTTCGTGCACAGGCTCTGAGAGAAAAATCTGTTCAGGCTCAGAGGCCAAAAAGCAAGCTGAAGGTTCTATTTCAGACTGCAAGTGATCTGCTGAAATGATTTTGAGGTTGCTGGGTGTTGGTTATCAGAGGGAGGCACCTGCAGTGGTTCCAAAGAGCACACTGTTCACATTCCTTTGTGCTCTTGAACTGAAAACAGGGTGTTCCAATGGCAGGTGCTCCCTTTTTAGGAAGAGGAAGGAAGAGTGGAGGTCAGATACAGCTGTCCTGGGAGGAGCAGATGGGAATTTCTGGCTGTGAGGGAACCGTCACCTATCAGGAATTTGAGGTGTGGGTGGTTCAGCCTTCCTGGAAAGGAGGAGGAATTGAGAATGTGTTTTACTGGTCAGGGAATTCACAGGTTGTTCCACACGCTGTGCCTGGCAGTCCCAAATGAGGGAGGTTTATTTTGTGCTTTTTCAGAGTGCATTCTTTGAGCAGGTTGGGCTTTTCAGGCTGTTCTGGGGTGGAGGCAGCCCTCTGGATTGCTGCCAGGATTGCAGGGTGTGAATTTGGGCTGCACTGCAGCTCTGTACGTGTCTCAGCTGTCATGCTGTCAGCTTCTTTTGCTGTAACCCTTCTGAAATACATCACCCTTCTGAAATACATCACCCTTCTGAAATACTCAACCTTTCCATTTCTTGCTTTTCAGTGATGTAGTTCAACATGAACATGCAGATTAAAGCAGTTTCTCCCTTTTTAAGCTACTCACCTCTTCTAATGTGAGCCAGAACAGACTGTGCCCAAAAGAAAAGGTTTCTAACTATTCAGGGTGCTGTTCCTGAGAGGTGTGGGTGTGTTGGAGCTGCATCCCTCTCTCAGTCCAGTCAGTAGGAGTTCTGGAGTCCAGCTGCTCACCCACCTGCCAGGATTTGATTTTCCTTTGTAAATATCCTGAGCCAGGACTCACCTGCAGGATGGAATATCCCAGGCACAGATATGGTACCTCTGCTCTTTTTGGGAAGGAGTAACTGCAGCAGTCTCTGCACAGACACCCCAGTGGGTTCTGGCTGTCAGGTGTGCCACCCTTGAGCTGTGCCTGGTTTACACCTGACCCCAAGCTCTGGCACCTTCAGGGACACAAACACAGAGTGGGAATTTGCAGTTGTACTGAGTGACAGTTGCCTTTTTTGTCTCCTAATTTTGTCTTTTTAGGAGACTTTTGTCTCCTACTCATGAGACTGTGTGGTGTTCACAAGGGTCCCAGGACGAGGGAAGAGATGAGAATCTTGACTCCTTCAGAAGGCTGATTTATTATTTTATGATAGATATTATATGAAAAGAAAATTATATACTAAAACTATACTAAAAGAATAGAAGAAAAAGATTTCACCAGAAGGCTTGAAAGGAAAGGAATGATAATAAAATCTTGTGACTGACCAGACAGTCCAAGACAGTCAGACTGTGATTGGTCATCAAGTCAAAACAACCACATGACACCAATCAAAGATGTGCCTGTTGCATTCCACAGCAGCAGATAATTATTGTTTTTCTTTTCCTCTGAGGCTTTTCAGCTTCTCAGGAGAAAAAATCCTAATGAAAGGATTTCTCATAAAATATGTCTGTGACAGGACTGAGGCTGCCTGGTTTGCCAGTGTCAGTGCCCTGACTCTGTGGGGTTGGAAAGAATGACAGCCTGACAAACACTGACATTATTAATGCAAAAAGCTGCAGAGAGGCTCTCCTGGGCTGTTTGCTGACAATGCCAGTGTCTGTAAATTCTCTGCAGAACTGATGTGAGGCACACAGAGGGCTCAGCAGTAAACTGGGACACGAAACAGGCAGTGAGCCTGACGACAGCAGTGCTTCCTGCTGGGTTCTGGGTGTTCTGGAGACACAGAAAACCCCCCTGACCATCCACACTGATTATTTAAATACACTTTTCTGGCAAGTTTTCTAACCTTAGAGCAGCCTCTCTCCCAGTGTCAGGCCTCCAGTTGTAGCCAGTTGTAGTGGAATGTCCAAAGGGAGGGTTTGGATGCTGAGGCCAGCTGGAATTGTGAATCATCGGGGTTACAGTGAGCTTGGGTGACTCACAGATCTCAACCCTCTGCCTCTCATTTCCCTTTGCTTACAGAACAGTTACTTAGTCACAGGATACTTATGGAGATTATCAGGGTTCCTGAAAAACTGGAGCATGTTGGCACAGAGCCCTTCCTCCCACATGGAAAATCCTGCTCATCCTGGGGATCCCTTGGCCTGGGAGGCAGCAGAAGATACAGGCTGAAGCTGGTTTTCCTGAGCATTTCCCTCCTGGGCTCTGTGGGGAAATCACTTTTTGCTAGCTGAATCCAGCAGCTCTGGAGTTTGCCATGATTCCCCGTTTGGGGAAAAATCATTCCAGTTTGCCATGATTCCCCATTTGGGGAAAAATAATTCAAGTTTGTCTTTTTTTTCTGGAAAAAAAACCTTCTCCTGAACTGTGTTAAAGGCTCCCCAGTTTGCTGTCACTTGCTGCCTGCAGGGATTTTGTGCAGTGGAAAATGTCTGTGAAGCCTGGGCTTGTTTTTGCTGGGAATCAGGGGATTGGTTTTCCCCGTCCCTATTTGGCTGTCACTGACTATTGGTCAGTTCTCTGGAATAATTCTTTTTTTTTCCTGGAGTTCATTAGGGGCAGCAGCAAATGGGGCTGAGCTAACGCTCGGCTGGAGCTGGCGAGCATGTCCCAGTGCAAATGTGCTGCAGGGAATCAACAGAAATGCCTGTGGGGAGGCTGAGCTCAGTGTCACATGGCTGAGGCTTGTGCTGATGAAAAAGGGAACTTCAGCAGCTGCTGGAGAAAATGCTGTCTCTGCTCCCTGTGCTTCCTGGGACACTGGGGTCAAGGCCAGCCTTCTGTTCCTGTTGCCATTTTTTGTCCCTGAGGGTGGGATTGGAGTCTCTGGGCAGCTCCATGCATAGATGGGGGGGTTGTGCCAAAAGATAAATTATGTTATAATACCTCCTTTTCTCCTTAAAGCTTTTTTAGTCAGTAATCCTACTTTTAATGGAGTAGGATTACTACTCCCTACTTCTAATTGTTCCTGTTGAGAGCTGCCTTCCTAATGAGTAATCACTCTTCTGTCTCTTGCAGGATTGAATTCCAGAACAAGTTCTACACTGGCACTGGGTTCAAGTTTCTCCCTTTCTCCTTTGACATCATCCGTGAGGGGCGGTTTGATGACTGAGGCCCCCCACTCCAGCAGTGTGAAATGTTGTGTGTGTGTGTGTGTGTGTGAGACCCCAGCACCAAGGGTGTGGCTGTCCCCTCCTTGTGTGTGTAGTGACAATAATTTATTGTGCAGCACCCCTGAGCGTTACCATGGCACCCCAAAGCCAAAAGCTTTGACGTTCTGGGGTAACAACACTGGATCACAGAAACTTTTGGTTCTTTCCGTTTACTCCCAAAGGTACCAAGTGCATGAGGTGTCTGTTTGGTGTGCAGTCGTGTGCTCCCTGTGTTGTGCTTTCCTTGGCAGCTGATCAGGGCAGAAAAGAAACGGCAGCTGTGCTGAGGGGACAAAAGAGCACATGGAGAAAAGGCCCAAGGAGCAAAGAGTGAGGGGCTGTTCCCCTCTCACTGCTGGAGGCAGTGGTGAGGAGCCCTCAGCTGCCTGACTGGCTTGGGGCAGGATGGGGAGGGACGAGCCCTGGTGCAGACTGTCACTGGCCACTGGCAGTGACATTTCTGGGGCTTTCTGGTTTGAACCCAGAGCCCTCGAGGCACATCAGATAGTGCCTGTGTGTGCTTGGCATTGCTGGAGGCAGCTTTTGCTCAGGTGGATGTACCAGTGACTCACACTGTCCTGTGCACTCTCTGGGGAGCCCTTTGAGGGAGAGCAGTGGCCCCATCTTGCCAAAACAGCTCCATGGCAGGGGGGTCTCTGTGGTGTGTCCCTGCATTAGCTGTTGCTTTCTTTCCTCTCTGAGCTGTCCATATTTCCTTGCACTCCTCAACTCGATGTAGCTGTAGCAGCAGTGGGTGTGTCAGTGCTGTGTGTGACTGTCGTGTTCCATCCCTGCAGTGGAGCTGGGTGTTTGTGTAAGAACAGATTCGAACAGTAACAAGACTCATTAACCTGGAATCAAGGAGGAAATGTCTCAAGGTGCCAGGCTGCTTAAAATTAGGTGAGAATGTTATGTGTACTGCAGTGCTGTGCAGTGGGGCACAGGGACCCTTGTGCTGCACCTGGGCAGGCCCTGGGCACTGGAGGATGTGCTGGGCATTCACAGAGGTGTCTGCAGACTGAAGGGTGAAATCAAAGCGTGGCTGCAGGTGGAGCTTTGACAGGAGTCCTGCTGTGTTCTGCTGCCTGGATGAAACACGTTGCTGTATAAATTAAATGAACTCCACAACAAACACTGTGGCCTGTTTTCTGCTGAGGGGGCTCAGGGGCAGCCCCTCATCCCTGACCTACCCAGAGCTGCTGGGGACAGCTGGGACTTCAAGCATTTCTGTCCAGGATCTTGTCACCTCCCTGACCAGAACCACGGGGTGGGCAGGGCTGGTTTGTACAGCAGGACCAGCGTGACCCTGGGCTGTGATGCCTCTGTGCTTATCGAGTGATAGATATCCTGAGCAAAGACCAAGCCGAGGCCATTTATCCCAGGGCCGTTTATCCTGAGGCCTCCTGCCCTCCCTGACAGACCCAAAAAAGTGAAACAAGTTTTTTTTGTTTAACCCGGGTGCTGTGGGTTCCATTCCACGGGCAGTGGGGTAACACTGCGTGCCCGGGGCTGTGCCCTGCTCCTGCTTTCCCCGCTCCCCCCGAGGGCTGTGTTTACTCAACCCCTTCCTGCCGGACAGGGTATTTATTTCCACATGTGCGGGAGCAGCGGAAGGGAGGGTTCTGCAGGGTTTTGGCCGCGGTGTTGCTCGTGTCGGTGTGTTTCCCATCTCCCGATCTCTCCTTGAGGGGGAGAAGCGGCACTGAGCTGTGGCCCAGCCTCCCGCTCCTCTTGGACGAGGAACCGGCTTCCCGCGGGTCTGGGGGATGCTTTTCCTGCAGCTGGAGGCAGCAGGGGGCTGGGGAAATATTCTCTGTCCCCTTTCACCATTCTCCCGTGCAATCACAGCATTTCTGCCCCTTTCCATGGCTC
Organism: Geospiza fortis; assembly: GCF_000277835.1. NCBI lineage: Eukaryota > Metazoa > Chordata > Aves > Passeriformes > Thraupidae > Geospiza > Geospiza fortis. Next base: position 578,295 of record NW_005054559.1, on the reverse strand, counting down.
TGGGCTCACAGGCGCAGCCCTGGAGCTGGCAGGACCCCCCGGCCCGCCGTGGGGTG